>NC_041386.1:402750837-402776408 GCF_002162155.2 Triticum dicoccoides
GCCGCCGCCGCCGCCGTACCTTGCCCACGCCGCCGCCGCCCTAGCCGCCGCCGCTGGAGCCGTTCGCCCCGCCTCGCCGGAGGTAGCCCCGCGCCTCTCTTTTTCTTCCCCGCGGTTCGGTTCTTTTAAAAGAAACCGTTCCAGTTTTCTTTTCCGGTTTTTCTCTCCGATTCTTTGTTTGGGTTTCTTTTCCGAAATCCTAGATCGGTTTTCCGTTTTCTTTTTCGGTTTCTTCTCCAAAAACCCTAGATAGGTTTTCGTTCTTCTTTCGGACCGTTCGTCTCAATGAACGTGATCACCGATTTTTTTTCCCGGTTAACGACGCCCGTTCGTTTAACCGTTTGTCTCTTTCTTTTCGTCGGATTTATTCTGCGATCGCGATCTCAGATCCGATCTTCGTTCTAGTCTTTCTTTTCGCTCGTTTATCAGAATCAGGTGATTCAAGCGCCTGGAGTTTCGTTTCGAAACCGACGTTCCGTCTAATCAACTTAAACAAGTTTTTGCTACGGTAAAATTTGACCTAGTTTCAACTTGCTAGAACCGAGTTGTTTTCTTCCGCCGTTTGTTTTCCGTTTCTTTGTTCGGTTCGTTCTTTCTTTGCAACCGGAGTTCTTAAGTTGAACTATCTGGTTCGTTCTCTTGTTCGAGTTTTACTTGTGCAGTAGATGAGTACTTATTGTGTGGTTACTATTGTTTGCTTATGATAGATTGACCGGAGTGTGACGAGTAGATCTATCAAGAGTTTTAAGTGCGAATCATCTTCATCTACATTGCAGGAAGTTCACACTTTGATCATACCTTTTCTACAACCCATGTTTTATTGCATTAGATCAATCCTCACACATTGCATGATTAGGATCTAATTAAATTGTGGGATGGGAAGTAGATGAGGTAGTACCTATTACCTGTATTATTATGAAACCATTGGGAGTTACTCTACGTTTGCTTATTATGCCATGCTATGCTAGTAGACGTGGATTGGGTGAGTGATATCCATGACAGATGTGAGTTGATAATTTTAATGGTTTATCTAAGGTGGCAACTTAAACACACATCTGGGTGGATTGAGGCACCTGATGTCTATCAGGACTTGCCTGTTTTTTTTGGACCGCCACCCAGGCTCAAAGGGATCATAAGATCTTTCAAACTAGAAACTTCCGTGTGTAGCCACAAGCCATTATGGGCTCTGGCATAGTGGACTAAGTCATGCAAACTCTTACGGGGTGGACTAGCAGATGTAGGGGTTGTAGGTGGTACGGTCTACCCCACAAGTAAGGTGCTAGCGCTTCTGAAAGACTATGTCTCGGTCATCCGTCTTCTCAAACACCCTGCAGTGCGAGAAACCAAATGGAGGCGATCGAGTCTTGTGGGGAAAAGTGCGCAAACCTCTGTAGAGTGTACAAACTAATCATGATTAGCCGTGTCCCCGGTTATGGACAACTTGAGTATCTAGTACTTGAATATCATTGTGAATCTCAACATGTTACTTCTAATTAATGTTGATGGGTTTTAATTATTTTTAATTGGGATTGAGAATGCTGTTAACCATTCTCAATGTTTCACAACCACCATGATAGTTAAATAAATTTATTCCTTTGCAGTAGGGAAAATTTGGCTTTTTGCAAAACCTTATAACCATAGGGCCTTTTCCACCAGCCATATATGCATATTGTGATAGCCATTTGTTCATCATTTTTCTCTATGGTGTGAATTTGCCAGTACATTCAATGTACTGACCCGTTTCCGGCTGCAACGTCTCATGTTGCAGGTTTCTTACGACGAGTATGTGATACGTTAGGGTTACGATTTCTACACTCAACTTTGCCGTTGGTGTTGATGGGAATCCACAACCTTGTTGCTTCCGCTATTTTGGATTGAGGTAATAGTACTTACATTACTTTATACATGTGATTTACCTCTGTTATAAATCCTTCGAGTACTGTGTGTGTCAGCATACTGATCCAGGGATGACACATAAGCACAGAGACTTGATCCATTCGGGTCGGGTCGCTACACATGCACTCGGAGAGGGCACGCTTCCCGGACTCCTTGCCGGAGGTCCTATAACCCCTCTTCTTTCCTTTGCTTTCCTTGGCGGGGACAGTTGCTGGCGCAACCTCTGCTATGACGGCATCCTGATACATCATGTCCACAAAATGATTGCCTCCTTCTCATCTGATGCGATGGTGATGACTCGCAACAGCCCAGGCATCTTCAAGGTGTTGTATGCATAATGGGATGCTACCATGAACTTGGACAAGGCCGGTCATCCCAGAATCCCATTATAAAACAGGGGGAGCTCAACCACATCAAACACAACCTTCTCAGTCCTATAGTTCAACTCTCCCCCAAACATCACCGGCAATGTATTATTTCCCTTGGGACGGCTCCTGCCAGGATTGACTCCTCGAAACGTGCCGGTAACCTCCAGTTCTTCTTCTCCTATCTGAAGCCTGTTAATAACTGATGAGGAAATCAGATTCAACCCGGCCCTGCCATCCACTAACATCTTTGTGACCTTGAGGTTGTGAATTGTTGGGGAGACCAACAACGTCAAACACCCTACCATGGTGGTGGGGCAAGGGTGGTCCTCCTCATCAAAGATGATGGGCGTGCAGGACCACTTGAGCGGCTTCCGGGCCTCTGGCGCTGGCTCCACAACATTGACCTGTCGTGCCCATCGCTTGAGCTGGCGATGGGAGGAGTGCAAGGATGCACCCGCATCAATGCATAAGGCGTCAGTGGCCTTCTGAAATTCCTGCTCACGGGTTTCCTCTTCATTCCTTCCATCAATCAAATCATCACAAGTTTCCTTCTCTTAGCCCCTGGCGGGTTTTCCTTGGTTCCGAAAGGGTTTTCTGGGATGGTTTTATTCACCGCCTCCGCCCTTTCCGCCAGCAGCATTCTGACCATTCTCCTTATCACACTTATCATACTCTGCTCTCTGTCTCTTGACAAGCTGCTCAACTTGATAACATTCATGGAGGTCATGGCCCTTGGTCCGATGGATCTTGTAGTATGACCCTTCACTTTTCCCGGCTTTCTCCGCGGTAGCGGCTTCCCGGTAGGCAGTGCACTCGGAAACTTCCTAGCTGGGGGCCTCAGCCTTGGCCTTCTTGCCGGTACAAGGCATGCCAGAACCTTCCACAGTCATCACTGTCTTATCTCTTGACTTCTTGTTACGCTTCTTCCCCTTTCTTTGACAAGTTGATTCATCTTCTTCCTCTGAATCAACGTTGATGCAATCCTACTCTCCGGGCAACTTCCTTCCTTCCACCATCCGATGACACTTATCCACTAGTGTGTACAGCTCCCTCACAGTCTTGGGCAACCTCACATTCATCTTAGAACGAATGCGACAGTTGGGCACATTGGACTGGAAGGCTGCTATAACAGCTACAGGATGGATATTCCGTGAAGGCACAGATGAACTCGTAGCACAGGTCTGCCCAGGATGAAATGAAGTTCTCCGGCAGGTGCATGATCCAAGATCTCACATTGGACTTGAGAGCCAACGGGAACAGCGATGGTGTAGATGCTCAAGAACTCTGCCGGGTTCAATCTCCTGTCGTACTTCTCGGGTATCTCCGCCTTGAACGTGCGGACGAATGGCCAACAGACTTGCCGCATCTCGCGTGTAAAGGCACGGCAGCCGACCTCAAAAGGTAGGCACCCACTAACGCTGAACGCATGCTCATCGATGTTGAGGCCGCCGCACCCGTCGGTCTGGCGGGGGTCTGATATGTCTCCAACGTATCTATAATATTTGATTGTTCCATGCTATTATATTATCTGTTTTGGATGTCTAATAGGCTTTAATATACCTTTTTATATTATTTTTGGGACTAACCTACTAACCAAAGGCCCAGTGCAAATTGCTGTTTTTTTGCCTATTTCAGTGTTTCATAGAAAAGGAATATCAAACGGAATCCAAACGGAATGAAACCTTCGGGAGAGTTATTATTGGAACAAATGTGATCTAGGAGACTTGGAGTGGACGTCAAGAAAGAAGAGAGGATTCCATGAGGCAGGAGGGCGCTCCCAGGGGGGTAGGCGCGCCCCCACCCTCGTGGGACCCTCGCAGCTCCAGTGACGTACTTCTTCCTCCTATATATACCCATATACCCCGAAAACATCCAGGAGCACCACGAAACCCTATTTCCACCGTCGCAACCTTCTATACCTGTGAGATCCCATCTTGGGGCCATTTCCGGCGCTCCGCCGGAGGGGGAATCGATCACGGAGGGCTTCTACATCAACACCATAGCCTCTCCGATGATGTGTGAGTAGTTTACCACAGACCTTCGGGTCCATAGTTATTAGCTAGATGGCTTCTTCTCTCTCTTTGGATTTCAATACGAAGTTCTCCTCGATTATCTTGGAGATCTATGGGTTTGTCGAGATCCGATGAATTGTGGGTTTATGATGAAGATTATCTATGAACAATATTTAATACTTCTCTGAATTCTTTTATGCATGATTTAAATATCTTTGCAAGTCTCTTTGAATTATCAGTTTGGTTTTGCCTACTAGATTGATCTTTCTTGCAATGGGAGAAGTGCTTAGCTTTGGGTTCAATCTTGCGGTGTCCTTTCCCAGTGACAGCAGGGGAAGCAATTCACGTATTGTATTGCTACCATCGAGGATAAAAAGATGGGGTTTATATCATATTACTTGAGTTTATACCTCTACATCATGTCATCTTACCTAATGCGTTAGTCTATTCTTATGAACTTAATACTCTAGATGCATGCTGGATAGCGGTCGATGTCTGGAGTAATAGTAGTAAATGCAGAACCGTTTCAGTCTACTTGTCGTAGACGTGTTGCCTATATACATGATCATGCCTAGATATTCTCATTATTATTCGCTTTTGTATCAATTGCTCGAGAGTAATTCGTTCACCCACTGTAGAATTTGCTATCTTGAGAGAAGCCTCTAGTGAAACCTATGGCCCTCGTGTCTATCTTCCATCATATTATTTTCATACCCATTTGCTATTTCGATCATAGTTTATTTTGCAATCTTTACTTTCCAATCTATATCATAAAAATACCAAAAATATTTATCGTAAGTGCCCGTGAAGGGACTGACAACCCCTTTATCGCGTTGGTTGCGAGGTTCTTGTTTGTGTATGCAGTTACTAGGCGACTTGCGTGTTACCTCCTACTGGATGGATACCTTGGTTCTCAAAAACTGAGGGAAATACTTACGCTACTTTGCTGCATCACCCTTTCCTCTTCAAGGGAAAACCAACACATGCTCAAGAGGTAGCGAGAAGGATTTCTGGCGCCGTTGCCGGGGAGGTTGCACCAAGTCAAGTCAAAACTTCATCTACCAGCAACTAGTCATTTTTGGCGCCGCCTACGCACAAGTCAAGACATACCAAGTACCCATCACAAACTCTTATCCCTCGCATTACAGTATTTGTCATTTTCCTCTCGTTTTCCTCTCCCCCACTTCACCTTTGTCGTTTTATTCACCCTCTTCCATTCGTCCTTCTGTTTTCTCGGTTACCATGTGCCTTCTATTTGCTTGCAACTTTGCTTGTTAAAATTCTGTTGATATGGATCCACTTAAAGTGTTCTACTTGGATCATCTTCGATCCTTATGCGCTCGTGCCGAAACACCAACTAGCCTAGTTAATGGGAAATCTTTAGATGAGCATGCTCATTTTGTGCGTCACCGTTTGTCTGAAAAAGGGAGACTCTTATGGGATCAAATAAACGGATTGTTGTGTTATGCTTGGAATCTTCGTGAAATTTGTGATTTTACATGTTGCTCCAAGAACCCTAAAAAACACCTCCCCTACCTATGTGAGTTTAATGATAATGAAATCTTATCTTCTTATGCAAAGGGTGTTTATAGTTACTATGATATCGAACAAATTGAAGAATTTGTTGCTTTTAAGGGTGGTTATGAAGTTGCTTGTTTGATTGGAAAGTATGATATTACTCTCTACGAATCAGAAATTTTTGACATACTTAAATATTGCTATGAAAACTATGCTCATAATGTCTATGTCAAAGAATTTATTTAAAAAATGACCATTGCTTCAAAAGAAAATAATGATATGCATGAATCTATAGATAATTATGCTTTCGCTGATTTGATTGAAATATCCCTTGATGAACATGATGCTTGCTATTCTTGTGGCCATGATGCCAATATTTATGAAGATGAGTTTGCTATAGTTCCTTATGTTAAACATGAGATCGTTGCTATTGCACCGATACTTGATAATTACTTTGATGAAAAGCATGATTGCAATGATGTTATCATAAATTCTCTTAATGTCAATTGTGTTAATGATATGCAAAACCTCAAGCTTGGGGATGCTAGTTTTGCTATGACTAATATTTGTTGCAATGATCACGATTGGGGTGATTCTTCTTTTGATCTTGAAAATTTATTTAAGCCCCATGATGCATATGAGATTGATAATGGTGTTTGCAATATTATTGAAAGTGGGTTTGGAAGAGTGTGAACTTTAGGTCCCACATATTTGGAGAATGTTCAATCTTATGAAATTTTTGATAAAAGTGGGTTTGGAGAGGTCATGACTTTCGTTACTTTTAATCCCACTATTTTGGAAGAGTGTCAACTTTGCATACATGTGGATCGTGTTAAGAATATGTTTTGTGATAGCTATATTGTTCAATTTGATTATGATCCTACATGTAATTATTATGAGAGACGAAAATATGGTTGTATAAATTTTCATGTTACTAAATTACCTCTCGTTATGTTGAGATTGCTATTGTTTCTTTCTGCTTCCTAGCATATGCTAGTTTTTGCTTGCCTTCATAATTTGTTTGCCTATAAGATTCTTATGCATAGGAAGTATGTTATACTTTGATGTGTTTGTCACGTGTTTTATGATGCTCTCTTTGTGCTTCAATTCTTGTCTTTCATGTGAGCATCATCGAAATTGTCAATGCCTAGCTAGGGGCGTCAAACGATAGCGCTTGTTGGGAGGCAACCCAATTTTATTTTGGTTACTTGTTTTTTCTTACTGTTTATTAATTAATAATTCATATATCTTCTGTTCAGATGTGGTTTTATGTTTTTAATTAGTGTTTGTTCCAAGTAGAACCTTTGGGAAGACTTGGGGGAAGTCTTTGCGATCTTGCTGTAAACAACAGAAACTTTAGTGCTCACGAGATTTGCTGCCATTTTTTACTGGAGAGTGCGATTAGGTTGATTATTTTTGAAGATGATTAATAGACAAATTCCTCACGTCCACCAATTTATTTGAGAATTGTTGGGGTTACACAAGTATTCGAAACCTAAAGATTACTACAGACTGTTCTGTTTTTGACAGATTCTGTTTTTCGTGTGTTGTTTGCCTATTTTGTTGAATCTATGGCTAGTATCGGGGGTATGAACCATAGAGAAGTTGGAATACAGTAGGTTTAACACAAATTTAAATAATAATGAGTTTATTACAGTACCTTGAAGTGTTGGTTTGTTTTCTTATACTAACAGAGCTCGTGAGATTTTCTGTTGAGTTTTGTGTTGTGAAGTTTTCAAGTTTTGGGTAAAGATTTGATGGATTTTGGAATAAGGATTGGAAAGAGCCTAAGCTTGGGGATTCCCAAGGATCCCCAAGGTAAAATTCAAGGACAACCAAAAGCCTAATCTTGGGGATGCCCCGGAAGGCATCCCTCTTTCGTCTTCGTCCATCGGTAACTTTACTTGAGGCTATATTTTTATTCACCCCATGATATGTGTTTTTCTTGGAGCATCTTGTATGATTTGAGTATTTGCTTTTTAGTTTACCACAATAATTCTTTCTGTACACACCTTTTGGAGAGACACACATGAATCGGAATTTATTAGAATAGTCTATGTGCTTCACTTATATCTTTTGAGCTAGATAATTTTGCTCTAGTGCTTCACTTATATTCTTTTAGATCATGGTGGTAGTTTTATTTTATAGAAATTATTGATATATAATGCTTCACTTATATTATTTTGAGAGTCTTATAGAACAACATGGTAATTTGTGTTGGTTATAAAATTTGTCCCAATATGATAGGCATCCAAGATGGGTATAATAAAAACTATCACAAAAAGTGCATTGAATACTATGAGAAGTTTGATACTTGATTCTTGTTTTGAGATATGAAGATGGTGATATTAGAGTCATGCTAGTTGAGTAGTTGTGAATTTGAGAAATACTTCTTCCAAAGGTTGTGATTCCCGTAACATGCACATATGGTGAACCGTTATGTGATGAAGTCGGAGAATGATTTATTTATTGATTGTCGCGGTCGGGGACGAGCGATGGTATTTTCCTACAAATCTATCCTCCTAGGAGCATGCACGTAGTACTTTGCTTCAATAACTAATAGATTTTTGCAATAAGTATGTGAGTTCTTTATGACTAATGTTGAATCCATGAATTATACACACTCTCACCCTTCCACCATTGCTAGCCTCTCTAATACCGCGCACCTTTCGCCGGTATCATAGACCCACCATATACCTTCCTCAAAACAGCCACCATACCTACCTATTATGGCATTTCCATAGCCACTCCGAGATATATTGCCATGCAACTTTCCACTGTTCCATTTGTTATGACACGCTTCATCATTGTCATATTGCTTTGCATGATCATGTAGTTGACATCGTATTTGTGGCAAAGTCACCTTGATAATTCTTTCATACATGTCACTCCTGATTCATTGCACATCCCGGTACACCACCGGAGGCATTCATATAGACTCATATTTTGTTCAAGTATCAAGTTGTAATTCTTTAGTTGTAAAGTAAATAAAAGAGTGATGATCATCATTATTAGAGCATTGTCCCATGTGAGGAAAGGATGATGGATACTATGATTCCCCCACAAGTCGGAATGAGACTCCGGATGAACAATATAAAAAATGAGAGAAAAATTAGAGAAAAAGAGAGAAGGGACAATGCTACTATCCTTTTACCACACTTGTGCTTCAAAGTAGCACCATGATCTTCATGATAGAGAGTCTCCTATGTTGTCACTTTCATATACTAGTGAGAATATTTCATTATAGAACTTGGATTGTATATTCCAGTGATGGGCTTCCTCAAAATGCCTTAGGTCTTCATGAGCAAGCGAGTGGGATGCACACCCACTTAGTTTCTTTTTGAGCTTTCATACACTTATAGCTCTAGTGCATCCGTTGCATGGCAATCCTTACTCACTCACATTGATATCTATTGATGGGCATCTCCATTGCCCGTTGATATGCCTAGTTGATGTGAGACTATCTTCTCCTTTTTGTCTTCTCCACAACCACCATTATATTACACCTATAGTGCTATGTCCATGGCTCACGCTCATATATTGCGTGAAGATTGAAAAAGTTTGAGAACATCAAAAGTATGAAACAATTGCTTGGCTTGTCATCAGGGTTGTGCATGATTTAAATACTTTGTGTGATGAAGATAGATCATAGCCAGACTATATGATTTTGTAGGGATAACTTTCTTTGGCCATGTTATTTTGAGAAGACATGATTGCTTTGTTAGTATGCTTGAAGTATTATTATTTTTATGTCAATATTAAACTTTTTCCTTGAAACTTTTGGATCTGAACATTCATGCCACAATAAAGAAAATTACATTGAGAATTATTCTAGGTATCATTCCACATCAAAAATTATGTTTTTACCATTTACCTACTCGAGGACGTGCAGGAATTAAGTTTGGGGATGCTTGATACGTCTCCAACTTATCTATAATTTTTGATTGTTCCATGCTATTATATTATCTGTTTTGCATGTTTAATGGGCTTTAATATACCTTTTTCTATTATTTTTGGGACTAACCTACTAACCAAAGGCTAGTGCAAATTGCTGTTTTTTGCCTATTTCAGTGTTTCGTAGAAAAGGAATATCAAACAAAATCCAAACCGAATGCTTCAGGAGAGTTATTTTTGGAACAAACGTGATCCAGGAGACTTGGAGTGGACGTCAAGAAAGAAGCGAGGAGGCCACGAGGCAGGAGGGCGCGCCACACCCTCGTGGGCCCCTCGCAGCTCCACCGACGTACTTCTTCCTCCTATATACACCCGTATACCCTGAAAACATCCAGAAGCACCACGAAACCCTATTTCCACTGCCACAACCTTCTGTACCTGTGAGATCCCATCTTGGGGCATTTTCCAGCGCTCCGCCGGAGGGGGAATGGATCACGGAGGGCTTCTACATCAACACCATAGCCTCTCCAATGATGTGTGAGTAGTTTACCATAGACCTTCGGGTCCATTGTTATTAGCTAGATGGCTTCTTCCCTCTCTTTGGATCTCAATACAAAGTTCTCCTCAATTCTCTTGGAGATCTATTCAATGTAATTCTTTTTGTGGTGTATTTGTCGAGATCAGATGAATTGTGGGTTTATGATCAAAATTATCTATGAACAATATTTGATTCTTCTCTGAATTCTTTTATGCATGATTTAAATATCTTTGCAAGTCTCTTCGAATTTTCAGTGTGGTTTGGCCTACTAGATTGATCTTTCTTGCAATGGGAGAAGTGCTTAGCTTTAGGTTCAATCTTGCGGTGTCCTTTCCCAGTGACAGCAGGAGTTGCAAGGCATGTATTTTATTGTTGCCATCGAGGATAAAAACATGGGGTTTATATCATATTTCTTGAGTTTATCCCACTACATCTTGTCATCTTGCCTAATGCGTTACTCTGTTCTTATAAACTTAATACTCTAGATGCATGCTAGATAGCGGTCGATGTGTGGAGTAATAGTAGTAGATGCAGAATCGTTTCGGTCTACTTTTCGTGGACATGATGCCTATATACATGATCATGCCTATATATTCTCATAATTGTTCGCTTTTCTATCAATTTTTCGATAGTAATTTGTTCACCCACCATAGAATTTGCTATCTTGAGAGAACCCACTAGTGAAACCTATGTCCCCCGGGTCTATCTTCCATCATATTATTTTCATATCAATTTGCTATTTCTATCGTAGTATATTTTGCAATCTTTACTTTCCAATCTATATCATAAAAATACCAAAAATATTGATCTTATTATCTCTATCAGATCTCACTTTCGTAAGTGACTGTGAAGGGATTGACAACCCCTTTATCGCGTTGGTTGCGAGGTTCTTGTTTGTTTGTGCAGGTACTAGGCGACTTGCGTGTTACCTCCTACTGGATTGATACCTTGGTTCTCAAAAACCGAGGGAAATACTTACGCTATTTTGCTGCATCACCCTTATATCTTCAAGGGAGAACCAACGCATGCTCAAGAGGTAGCAGGGTTGTCGAGAGGTCGTCCCATAACGACTTGCATGTCTCCCTGCCGCCTATCCTTCAGGGTTCGCCGTTGGCCCAGACATGCTCGAGGGTCAGAAGAGGCCATCGAGACATCATTGGGATCTTGTTCTTGCTGCGCACACACCTGACCTGCTGCCATGGTGGGGACTACACGGTAGGGAAAACCCCCTCTGTTTGGCTAGCAGTACGAGCAGTCATCATCACTTGGGGAGGTCATGGCGGGCCGGCGCGCCGCGAGCCCCCAGCCTTAGTGTAACCGAGCAGAATCTGGATGGTGGCACGCCATTCATCCATTTGCTTGGCTGTCGGTGGGAACCTCAATAGCAACTGGGCCCGCGCCATAGCCTCTATGGCGGTGCTTTGCATGGAAGTGGCGACAGTGGCGCGCCCGCACTACGGTACGGCGACCACCTGGGCAGCGGGTTCGCGCTGTGCTGGCGCTCGAGGGTCTGTGGCTCCATCGGTGGGAGGAGGGGACGTAAGCGGAGTCACCCTCCCATCCACACCTTGTGGAGCTTGAACGTCGACACGCCGCTGAGGCTATTCTCGCCTGATGCCTTTAGCCCCCGTGCCTGCCGCAGGGGGAGTGGCGATGGTGCCACCTGCTACTGCCATGCTGCTACGTCTTGAGCACTGCGTTGGTTTTCCCTTGTAGAGGAAAGGGTGATGGAGCAAAGTAGCGTAAATATTTCCATCAGATTTTGAGAACCAAGGTATCAATCCAGTAGGAGGCCACGCACGGTCCCTCACACCTACACAAACAAATAAATCCTCGCAACCAACGCGATAAGGGGTTGTCAATCCCTACACGGTCACTTACGAGAGTGAGATCTGATAGATATGATAAGATAATATTTTCGATATTTTTTATGATAAAGATGCAATGTAAAACAAAAGGCAATAAAAGTAACTAAGTGTTGTAAGATTAATATGATGGAAAATTGACCAGGGGGCCATAGGTTTCACTAGTGGCTTCTCTCAAGAGCATAAGTATTTACGGTGGTTGAACAAATTATTGTTGAGCTATTGACAGAATTGAGCATAGTTATGAGAATATCTAGGTATGATCATGTATATAGGAATCACGACCCAGACAAGTAGACCGACTCGTGCCTGCATCTACTGCTATTACTCCACACATCGAGTGCTATCCAGCATGCATCTAGAGTATTAAGTTCAAGAGAACAGAGTAACGCTTTAAGCAAGATGACACGATGTAGAAGGATAAAATCATGCAATATGATATAAACCCCATCTTCTTATCCTCGATGGCGACAATACAATACGTGCCTTGCTACCCCTGCTATCACTGGGAAAGGACACCACAAGATTGAACCCAAAGCTAAGCACTTCTCCCATTGCAAGAAAGATCAATCTAGTAGGCCAAACCGAACTGATAATTCGAAGAGACTTGCAAAGATAACCAATCATACATAAAAGAATTCAGAGAAGAATCAAATATTGTTCATAGATAAACTTGATCATAAACCCACAATTCATCGGTCTCAACAAACACACCACAAAAGAAGATTACATCGAATAGATCTCCACAAGAGAGGGGGAGAACTTTGTATTGACATCCAAAAAGAGAGAAGAAGCCATCTAGCTAATAACTATGGACCCGTAGGTCTGAAGTAAACTACTCACACTTCATCATAAGGGCTATGGTGTTGATGTAGAAGCCCTCTGTGATCGATGCCCCCTCTAGCGGAGCTTCGGAAAAGGCCCCAAGATGGGATCTCGTGGATCCAGAAAGTTACGGTGGTGGAATTAGGGTTTTGGCTCCGTATCTGGTAGTTTGGGGGTATGTAGGTATATATAGGAGGAAGGAGTACGTCGGTGGAGTAACAGGGGGCCCACGAGGGTGGAGGGCGCGCCTGGGGGGGTAGCGCGTTGGAGACGTATCAAGCATCCCCAAGCTTAATTCATGCTCGTCCTCGAGTAGGTAAATGATAAAAACAGAATTTTTGATGTGGAATGCTACTTGGCATAATTTCAATGCAATTCTTCTTAATTGTGGTATGAATATTCAGATCCGAAAGATTCAAGACAAAATTTCAATATTGACATAGAAATAATAATACTTCAAGCATACTAACTAAGCAATTCTGTCTCTTCAAAATAACAAGGCCAAAGAAAGTTATCCCTACAAAATCATATAGTCTGGCTATGCTCTATCTTCACCACACAAATTATTTAAATCATGCACAACCCCGATGACAAGCCAAGCAATTGTTTCATACTTTTAGTGTTCTCAAACTTTTTCAATCTTCATGCAATACATTAGCGTGAGCCATGGACATAGCACTTTAGGTGGAACAGAATGGTGGTTGTGGAGGAGACAAAAAATGGGGAAGATAGTCTCACATCAACTAGGCGTATCAACGGGCTATGGATATTCCCATCAATAGATATCAATGTGAGTGAGTACGGATTGCCATGCAACGGATGCGCTAGAGCTATAAGTATATGAAAGCTCAACAAAAGGAACTAAGTGGTATGCATCCAACTCGCTTGCTCACGAAGACCTAGGGCATTTTGAGGAAGCCCATCATTGGAATATACAAGCCAAGTTCTATAATGAAAAATTCCCACTAGTATATGAAAGTGATAACATATGAGACTTTCTATTATGAAGATCATGGTGCTACTTTGAAGCACAACTGTGCTAAAAGGATAGTAGCATTGTCTCTTTTCTCTTTTCTCTCATATATTTTTTTATTTGGGCCTTCTTTTATGGCCTCTTTTTTTCGTCCGGAGTCTCATCCCAACTTGTGGGGGAATCATAGTCTCCGTCATCCTTTCCTCACTTGGGACAATGCTCTAAAAATGATGATCATCACACCTTTATTTATTTACAACTCAACAATTACAACTCAATACTTAGAACAAAATATGACTCTATGTGAATGCCTCCGATGGTCTACCGGGATATGCGATGAATCAAGAGTGACATGTATGAAAGTATTATGAATGGTGGCTTTGCCACAAATACAATGTCAACTACATGATCATGCAAAGCAATATGACAATGATGGAGCTTGTCAGTGTAAACGGAATGGTGGAAAGTTGCATGGCAATATATCTCGGAATGGCTATGGAAATTCCATGATAGGTAGGTATGGTGGCTGTTTTGAGGAAGGTATATGGTGGGTGTATGATACCGGCGAAAAGTGCGCGGTATTAGAGAGGCTAGCAATGGTGGAAGGAAGAAAAGTGTGTATGATCCATGGACTCAACCTTAGTCATAAAGAACTCATATAGTTATTGCAAAAATCTACAAGTTATCAAAGCAAAGTATTACATGCATGCTCCTAGGGGGGATAGATTGGTAGGAAAAGACCATCGCTCGTCCCCGACCGCCACTCATAAGGAAGACAATCAATCAATAAATCATGCTCCGACTTCATCACATAATGGTTCACCATACATGCATGCTACGGGAATCACAAACTTTAACACAAGTATTTCTCAAATTCACAACTAGTCGACTAGCATGACTCTAATATCACCATCTCCATATCTCAGAACAATTATCAAGTATCAAACTTCTCATAGTATTCAACACACTCATATGCATTTTTTTATTAATCTTGAATGCCTAACATAATTAAAGAAAATTACCATGCTGTTTTGTAGGACATTCAAAATAATCTAAGTGAATCATGAGAGAACAATAGTTTCTATAAAACAAATCCACCGACGTGCTCTAAAAGATATAAGTGAAGCACTAGAGGAAAAACTATATAACTCAAAAGATATAAGCGAAGCACATAGAGTATTCTAACAATTTATGAATCATGTGTGTCTCTCTCAAAAGGTGTGTACATCAAGGATGATTGTGCACAACTAACAAATAAAGAATCAAATAATACAATAAGCTCCAAGCAAAACACATATCATGTGGTAAATAAAAATATAGCTCCAAGTCAAGTTACCGATGGAAGTAGACGAAAGAGGGGATGCCTTCCCGGGCATCCCCGAGCTTTGGCTTTTAGGTGTCCTTAGATTATCTTGGGGTTCCATAGGCATACCCAAGCTTAGGCTCTTTCCACTGCTTGTTCCATAATCCATTAAATCTTTTACCCAAAACTTGAAAACTTCCCAACACAAAACTTAAAGTAGAAAATCTCGTGAGCTCCTTAGAGAAAGAAAAGAAAACACCACTTCAAGGTACTGTAATGATCTCATTGTTTATTTATATTGGTTTTAAACCTACTGTATTCCAACTTCTCTATGGTTTATAAACTATTTTACTAGCCATAGATTAATCAAAATAAGCAAACAACACACGAAAAACAGAATCTGTCAAAAACAGAACAGTCTGTAGTAATCTGTAGCTAACGCAAGATCTGGAACCCCAAAAATTATAAAATAAATTTCTTGACGTGAGGAATTTATCTATTAATCATCTTCAGAAATAATTAACTAAATAGCACTTTTCCAATAAAAATGGAAGAAATTCTCGTGAGCCCTAAAGTTTCTGTTTTTTACAGCAAGATTAAAAAGACTTTCCCCAAGTCTTCCCAATGGTTCTACTTGGCACAAACATTCATTAAAAACAAAAAACACAACCAAAACAGAGGATAGATAAATTATTTATTACTAAACAGGAGTAAAAAGCAAGGAATAAAAATAAAATTCGGTTGCCTCCCAACAACCGCTATCGTTTAACGCCCCTAGCTAGGCATAAAAGGCAATAATAGATCTAGGTATTGCAATCTTTGCTAGGCAATCCATAAGTGGATCTCATAATAGATTCATAAGGTAATTTAATTTTCTTTCTAGGGAAGTGTTCCATGCCTTTCCTTATCAGAAATTGGAATCTAATATTCCCCTTCCTTCATATCAATAATTGCACCAATCGTTCTAAGGAAAGGTCTACCAAGAATAATAGGACATGAAGGATTGCAATATATGTCAAGAACAATAAAATCCATGGGCACATAATTCTATTTGCAACAATAAGAACATCATTAATTCTTCCCATAGGTTTCTTAATAGTGGAGTCTGCAAGGTGCAAGTTTAAAGAGCAATCATCAAAATCACGGAAACCTAGCAAAATCACACAAAGTCTTTGGAATCGTGGAAACACTAGCACCCAAATCGCACAAAGCATAGCATTCATGATCTTTAATTTTAATTTTAATAGTAGGTTCCCACTCATCATAATGTTTTCTAGGGATAGGAACTTCCAACTCAAGTTTTTCTTCATAAGATTGCATCAAAGCATCAACGATATGTTTAGTAAAAGCTTTATTTTGACTATAAGCATGGGGAGAATTTAGCACGGATTACAACAAGGAAATACAATCTATCAAAGAGCAATTATCATAATTAAATTCCTTGAAATCCAAAATAGTGGGTTCATTAATATTTAAAGTTTTGACTTCTTCAATCCCACTTTTAACAATTTTAGCATCACGATCTAAAGACTCCGAATTTTTGGAACGTCTTCTAGGTAAAGGTGGATCATATTCAGTCCCATCATTATCAAGATTCATATTACAAAAAATATATTTAATAGGGGACACATCAATAACTTTTAGATCTTAATCTTTATTATCATGGAAACTAGAAGAACACGCTTTTATAAAGCAATCTTTCTTAGCACGCATCCTAGCGGTTCTTTCTTTTCACTCATCACTAGAAATTCCCATGGCTATGGGAAACTCATTGATATCATGCTTACGTGGAATAGATCTAAGTTTCAAAGAATCAACATCAAGAGAAATTCTATCAATGTTCCTAGCCAACTCATCAATCTTAAGCAATTTTTCTTCAATCAAAGCAATGAAATTATTTTGCAAAGTAATAAATTCTTTAATATTAGATTCAAAATCAGAGGGCATCTTATTATAATTTCCATAAGAATTGTTGTAGTAATTACCATAATTATTAGAGGAATTACTGGGATACGGCCTAGGATTAAAGTTTCCTCTATACGTGTTGTTACCAAAATTATTCCTACCAACAAAATTCACATACAAAGATTCATTATTATTCTCAATCAAAGTAGACAAAGGCATATCATTAGGATCAGAAGAAACACTTTTATTAGCAAATAATTTCATAAGTTCATCCATCTTTCCACTCAAAACATTAATTTCTTCTATCGTATGCACTTTCTTATTAGTAGATCTTTCAGTGTGCCATTGAGAATAATTAACCATAATATTATCTAGGAGTTTAGTAGCTTCTCCTAAAGTGATTTCCATAAAAGTGCCTCCCGCGGCCGAATCTATAATATTTCTAGAAGCAAATTTCAATCCGGCATAAAAATTTTGTATAATCATCCACAAATTCAAACCATGTGTAGGGCAATTACGTATCATTAATTTCATCCTCTCCCAAGCTTGTGCAAGATGTTCATGATCAAGTTGCTTAAAATTCATAATATCATTTCTAAGAGAGATGATCTTAGCGGGAGGAAAATACTTAGAGATAAAAGCATCTTTGCACTTATTCCACGAATCAATACTACTTTTAGGCAAAGACGAAAACCAAGCTTTAGCACGATCTCTAAGCGAAAAAGGAAATAGTTTCAATTTAACAATATCATTATCCAGATCTTTCTTCTTTTGCATATCACATAAATTAATGAAGCTATTCAGATGGGTAGCGGCATCTTCACTAGGAAGGCCAGTGAATTGATCTTTCATGACAAGATTCAACAAAGCAGCATTGATTTCACAAGATTCAGTATCGGTAATAGGAGCAATCAAGTGCTAAGGAAATCATTGTTGTTGGTATTGGTGTAGTCCCACAATTTAGTATTATCTTGAGCCATTGTGACAAGCAAGCAATCCAACACAGAAGCAAACAAGAAATGGGCAAAAAGTGTCAAATAGAGAAAGAGAGGGAGGACGGAGAGAGAGAGGGCGAATAAAATGGCAAGGGTGAAGTGGGGAGAGGAAAACGAGAGGCAAATGGCAAATAATGTAATGAGGGAGATAAGGGTTTGTGATGGGTACGTGGTATCGGTAGCCACAAGGGACTCGTTGTCAGGAGTCAAATCTTGTCTTGCCTTGCGCGAACCTCCACGGCAACGGTGCCAGAAATCCTTCTTGATACCTCTTGAGCACTGCGTTGGTTTTCCCTTGAAGAGGAAAGGGTGATGCAGCAAAGTACCGTAAGTATTTCCCTCAGTTTTTGAGAACCAAGGTATAAATCTAGTAGGAGGCCACGCACGAGTCCCTCGCACCTACACAAACAAATAAATCCTCGCAACCAACGCGATAGAGGGTTGTCAATCCCTACACGGTCACTTACGAGAGTGAGATCTGATAGATATGATAAGATAATATTTTCGGTATTTTTTATGATAAAGATGCAATGTAAAACAAAAGGCAATAAAAGTAACTAAGTGTTGTAAGATTAATATGATGGAAAATTGACCAATTACCAGGGGGCCATAGGTTTCACTAGTGGCTTCTCTCAAGAGCATAAGTATTTACGGTGGTTGAACAAATTATTGTTGAGCTATTGACAGAATTGAGCATAGTTATGAGAATATCTAGGTATGATCATGTATATAGGAATCACGACCGAGACAAGTAGACCGACTCGTGCCTGCATCTACTGCTATTACTCCACACATCGAGTGCTATCCATCATGCATCTAGAGTATTAAGTTCAAGAGAACAGAGTAACGCTTTAAGCAAGATGACATGATGTAGAGGCATAAAATCATGCGATATGATATAAACCCCATCTTGTTATCCTCGATGGCGACAATACAATATGTGCCTTGCTACCCCTGCTATCACTGGGAAAGGACCGGAAGATTGAACCCAAAGCTAAGCACTTCTCCCATTGCAAGAAAGATCAATCTAGTAGGCCAAACCAAACTGATAATTCGAAGAGACTTGCAAAGATAACCAATCATACATAAAATAATTCAGAGAAGAATCAAATATTGTTCATAGATAAACTTGATCATAAACCCACAATTCATCGGTCTCAACAAACACACCGCAAAAGAAGATTACATCGAATAGATCTCCACAAGAGAGGGGGAGAACTTTGTATTGACATCCAAAAAGAGTTAAGAAGCCATCTAGCTAATAACTATGGACCCGTAGGTCTGAAGTAAACTACTCACACTTCATCATAAGGGCTTTGGTGTTGATGTAGAAGCCCTCCGTGATTGATGCCCCCTCTAGCGGAGCTCCGGAAAAGGCCCCAAGATGGGATCTCGTGGATCCAGAAAGTTACGATGGTGGAATTAGGGTTTTGGCTCCATATCTGGTAGTTTTGGGGTACGTAGGTATATATAGGAGGAAGGAGTACGTCGGTGGAGTAACAGGGGGCCCACGAGGGTGGAGGGCGCGCCTTGGGGGGGGGGTAGCGCGTTGGAGATGTATCAAGCATCCCCAAGCTTAATTCATGCTCGTCCTCGAGTAGGTAAATGATAAAAATAGAATTTTCGATGTGGAATGCTACTTGGCATAATTTCAATGCAATTCTTCTTAATTGTGGTATGAATATTCAGATTCGAAAGATTCAAGACAAAATTTCAATATTGACATAGAAATAATAATACTTCAAGCATACTAACTAAGCAATTATGTCTCTTCAAAATAACAAGTCCAAAGAAAGTTATCCCTACAAAATCATATAGTCTGGCTATGCTCTATCTTCACCACACAAATTATTTAAATCATGCACAACCCCGATGACAAGCCAAGCAATTGTTTCATACTTTTAGTGTTCTCAAACTTTTTCAATCTTCACGCAATACATTAGCGTGAGCCATGGACATAGCACTTTAGGTGGAATAGAATGGTGGTTGTGGAGGAGACAAAAAATGGGGAATATAGTCTCACATCAACTAGGCGTATCAACGGGCTATGGAGATGCCCATCAATAGATATCAATGTGAGTGAGTACGGATTGCCATGCAACGGATGCGCTAGAGCTATAAGTATATGAAAGCTCAACAAAAGGAACTAAGTGGGTGTGCATCCAACTCGGTTGCTCACGAAGACCTAGGGCATTTTGAGGAAGCCCATCATTGGAATATACAAGCCAAGTTCTATAATGAAAAATTCCCACTAGTATATGAAAGTGATAACATATGAGACTTTCTAATATGAAGATCATGATGCTACTTTGAAGCACCACTGTGGTAAAAGGATAGTAGCATTGTCTTTTCTCTCCTTTTCTCTCATATATTTTTTTATTTGGGCCTGTTTTTATGGCCTCTTTTTTTCGTCTGGAGTCTCATCCCGACTTGTGGGGGAATCATAGTCTCCATCATCCTTTCCTCACTTGGAATAATTGTAACATCCCAAATTTTCAATTTGGAATGTTACACATTAGATCATCATTGCATATCATATTTTATTTTGCATTTTGGTTGATCCTAGAAAATTCTACGCAACTCAAGGACCCACGGAGACAGTTGGGGATTTCGTTATTTTCATATTTGAGTTTTCTCAAATTTTGAGAATAGGATCATTTGATTTTATTTATTTTATCATCAATTATTTCTATTACAAAAATATGAGCGAGGGAATAAAATGACTTTCCCAAAATAGAGAAATATTGAGGATTTAATAACAAAATCAAAAAGGATTTTATTTCGGAGTTTTTCGGTGTTTTATTTGAATTTAGGAAAAATGTGCGTTTTTCAAAATTGCATTTAGGGCCCAAATAAATGTTCACTTTGTCGGACTTGATTTTAGAAGCCCGGGAAAATTTATTTCGGGATTTTTGGAGTCCGTTTAGTATTTATTTTTATCTTTATTCCAAGCGTAACTATTTAAAATAAAAAAGGGGGAACCGACCTACGGGCCGTGTCCGACTAGGACTCCCGGCCCGTAGGGGCTTTATAAGCCGGCCCACCCCCCTGGGGGGGGGAACCCTAGCCCAGCGCCCCGCCCCAGCCCCGCCGTGCCGCCCGCCGGAGCCGCCGTCCCGCCGCACGCCCGCCGAGGTTCGCCGCAACCTCGTAGTCCGCGCTGCCGGTTTTTTTTTAAAACCGAACGGTTTTCCGTCAGTTTTTTTTTCGGTTTTTTTAGTTTTTGTTTTTTTAGATCGGTTTTTATCGGTTTAGGTTAAATACCGAGTGTTCGCTCGTTTGTTCGTTTAAACGAACACATTCATCGTTCAGATCTGGATAACGAACGTTCGTTTGTTAATCCATTCGTCGTTTTCTTTTCTCGGATTAAATCCGCGATTTTTCTGATCGCGATTCCTGATCTGATTTTCGTTTTAGTATAACTTTTCGCTGTTTATCGGAATCAGGCGATTCAAGCGCCTAGAGTTTCGTCTCGAAACCCTCTATCCGTTTAACCAACTTAAACAAGATTTTGCTACTATAAAACTTGCCCTAGATCCATATTACTAGAATGAAGTTATTTTCTTTCGCCGTTTGACTTTCGTTGCTTCGTTCGATTTGATTCTTTTTTCCAACCGGAGTTCTTAAGTTGAACCTTCTGGTTAGATATCTTATTTGAGTTTTACCTGTGCATTAGATGAGTACTTATTGTATGCTTGTTTGTTTGTTTGCAATAGAGTATCCGGAGTGCGCCGCCTGTTACTTCGAATCATTAGGTTTCCCGGATCATCAGCAAGGCAAGTAACACTTTGATCATACCTTTTCTACTACCCAGTTTTATTGCATTAGATCAATCCTCACACATTGCATGCTTAGGACCTAATTAAATTGTGGGATGGGAAGTAGATGAGGTAGTACCTATTACCTGTTTATTATCAAACCTTTGGGAGTTACTTCTACGTTTGCTTATTATGCCGTGCTATGCTAGTAGACGTGGATTGGGTGAGTGAAATCCATGACAGATGTGAGATTGTTAATTAATGGTTTATCTAAGTGTCAGGACCCCGACTCGATGTCACATCGATCTAGCCTGTAGCACCTCATATCACTTTGCGGCCTCACGCACGGTATCCCCACGGGTGTCGCCTTACCTTTTCCCGGGACCGTTTGCGCCTTTTGGCTCACGTATATGATAGTGTCGCTAGCATCCATATGATAAGGAGCCCGGGCTGACATGACTAGTCGTAAACCCAAAGTGGCACAGACTTACAGGGACAGGCATTCATGACCCAGCCTCGAACGTGTCGGTCAACAGCAAGTGGGTCCGGGCTGTAGCACTGGGCTAGCAGGACTCCGGTAAACCGGGCTGTAGCGGGCTAACAGGACTCCGGTACTCAATGCGTGACATTTCCCCGAAGGGACAGACACTGGAACGAGGAAGGACACATGCCGGCCAGCCTAAGTGTTCCAGAGCAGTAGCAAGCTACCATGGCTCAGCGGTAACACTAGGAGACATTTCCCGGTAAGAGAGGCTACTAAAGATAAACAACTAGATAGTCAGATCCCACACATACCAAGCATTTCAATCATACACACAATATGCTCGATATGTGCAATTACAACGAAGCATCACAACATGACTCTACGACACAAGTACTTTATTTAAGGCTCAGGGAGCCATACATAACATACACAAAGATACGGGTCTCACGACCCAGCATTCAAGTCATACAGTCATACAAACCAACAGCGGAAGTAACTTGTCTGAGTACAGACAACTAGTAAGATAAAAGAGGCTTGGAAAGCCTAGCTATATTACGTGGTCCTTCACAAACTCAGGGTCACCACCTGGGCCTTTAGCCTACTCGTTGATGTCAACGTCTACATAGAACCCATCAGAAGGGGTTGCAGCGTCTTCTGTAAAAATGTAGATTATAGCAACATGAGTACAAAGGTACCCAGCAAGACTTACATGAGATCCTACATACATGCATATTATCAAGAAGGGTTGGTGGAGTTATTGCAGCAAGCCAGCTTTGACTCTTGGCTAGGCTAACCTACGAGACTCCAACTTGAAATGGTTTTGCGTACACGAGTCCACTACTCACCACTTCAATACACTACCGAGGATCCGCCCCCGTCTTCCTACGGAAGAGCCATCCTCGGCACTCACACTTATCTTGAGGCTTTTAGCAGTTTCCATTTACTTGTCTATGAACTGTATAGGCAACCAAGTAGTCCTTTACCGCGGACGCGGCTATTCGAATAGATCATGATAACCCTGCAGGGGTGTACTTCTTCATACATGTTTCCACCACTTAGCGTCTGCACACGACATGTGCTCGGCAGACTTCAAGCGAAAGCCGACGTGGGTGTAGACCACGACCTACCTAAACACTTAAGCCTCTAGTCCAGGTTTATCGCCTATCCAGGTTCCATCCGCAGGGAGTCCGGCCGAGGTTTCCCATACGGCCCCGAACGATGTGAACAGGGTTCCCGAGATACCTAACGGGTATTCGGTACACCGTGCCACATACCTACCGCATCACAGCCCACTCCTATGGTCAGCGCTGTCCACGGCCTCCAGTAGGCTACAAACACCAGAAACTACTTGCAACTCCTGGACAGAGAGCTAGGGTGAATAAGAAGTTGAGCGGGGTCATATTTCAGGGCCCAATGCATGGTAGTAGCTGTATCTTAAATCACACATACAGATCTCAGTGCTTAAGGTCGGCTTCAATGAAACAACCCACCATGTACTCCTACATGGCCTCTCATCGATACCTTTACCAAATCGTGTTCACCACACCACTCTCATTACCGACATAATCATTTCACTCTAGCCCATCACCCAGATGAACCAGACCTGACCCGACTCTAAGCATAGCAGGCATAGCAAGGTAGGAACAACACATACATATGGCTCAATCAACTCCTACACATGCTAGTGGGTTTCATCTAGTTACTGTGGCAATGACAGGTTATGCAGAGGAAATGGGTTCAACTACCGTAGCACACAGCAGTTTGAATCGCGTTGTCTTAATGCAGTAAAAGAGAGCAGGAGCGAGAACATGGGATTGTATCGATATTATCAAATGGTTGGTTGCTTGCCTGATGGTTCGATGCACTGATACGGTTCTTCGTTAGGGTAATCACGGTACTCCTTGGAGGCAGAACCTGTCGCAAAGGACACCGATACACAACCATCACCAAACAATGTGCAACAATATGATGCATGCATGAAACATGGCAATATGAGTGTGTTGGGCTAATGCAACTAAAACCAGAAGGGTTTGAACCAATTTGAATCAAAGATTCAAATTTCAAACTCAAACATGGCCTTTTAAAGTGCTTTTCCTTGTTCTGCTTTAAACATCAATTTAACTTGTTTGATCATGCATGAAAATAGTACGGATGGATAGATTGGATTTTTCTGATCATTTTTCATATATAATTTGTCTGATTTGGAGTTACAGAATAAAAGTTATGAATTTTTGAAGTTTAATTTATATTCTGGAATTTCCTGATTTAATTTAAATCCAGAAATAAATATTGCGCCAGCATGACGTCAGCACGACGTCAGCGGTCAACTGCGGCTGGCTGGGGTCAAACCTGACGTGTGGGGTCCACACGTCAGTGACAGGGGGTTAAACAGGGTTAGTTTAATCCTAATTAAAAGATTAGTGGCACTGGGCCCACTGTCAGTGTCAGGGTTAATTAACAGAGTTGATTAAATTTAAACTAATCCTAAACTCGAATTAGCAGGGACGGGCCCCACTGTCATTGAGCCAGGGGAGGTCAAACCCCCTGGTCAACCGGGGCTAATACGCCGGCGTTTAGCCGCCGGCGGCAGCAAACGCGGCGGAGGGCACGGGATTTCCACTCCGGCGCCCAATCGAGCAGCGGAAGGCACGCGCGGGAAGCTGGGGCTCGCGCGCACCCACTGGTGCCCTCTATCTCACCGGAGATGGCCTAGATCGACGGCGGCGACCACTTGGGTGGCGGCCGGAGTTCGGGCGCGAGCGGGATCGGGCTGCGGGGCACGGGGAGGCCACCTGAGGGGCTCGGCGGCACCCTCGTGGCACCGGGAGCACGATGGAAGGCTCGGTTTGGGCGGAGGCGGACCGAGACGGTGACGGCGACATGGACGGCAGCGAGAGGCTTCGGCCGTGGTGGGGAGGAGGGCTACGGTGAGGGAACAAGGGGGAGAAGAGAGGGGAAACGGAGAGGGGCTCACAGCGACACCAGCGAGCGCGAGGACGAGGTCGGGGATGCCCGGTAGCTCCCGAATCGACGGCGAGTACCCACGGCGGCCGGAGGCGAGGATGGCGACGGCGATGGCTCCACGGGGTGCTCCGTCTTGCGTGGCTCGACGAGGAGGTAGAGGGGGTCGCGGCGGAGCTGGGGAGCGTGTCGGGGAGGCGAGGGGAGGCCGGTGGCGGCGGCTATGGCGAACGGCGGCGATGGGTGCGTTCGGACACGGGAGAGAGAGAGCGAGGG
>NC_041386.1:402777353-402786601 GCF_002162155.2 Triticum dicoccoides
GAAACGTGGAAGACATCGTGGACTCTGGAGAGGTGCGGAGGTAGTTCCAACTGGTAGGCAACTTCTCCTCGTTTGGCGAGAATGCGAAAAGGTCCAATGTAACGAGGAGCCAATTTGCCTTTGATACCGAAACGATGGGTTCCCTTCAGAGGGGTGACCCGAAGATAAGCCTTCTCGTCAACCTCGAAAGTCATAGCCTTATGTTTTCGGTCATATTGACTCTTTTGACGAGATTGGGCTGTTTTCAACTTTTCACGAACGATACGAACTTGTTCTTCTGCTTCCTGAATCATATCCGGGCCAAAGAATTGTCTTTCCCTGGTCTCTGACCAGTTAAGGGGTGTTCGACACCGTCGTCCATAGAGAACTTCAAAAGGGGCTTTACCCAAGCTAGATTGATAGCTGTTGTTGTAGGCGAATTCGGCAAATGGAAGGCACTTCTCCCAGTCCATTCCGAATGAGATAACAGAGGCTCGAAGCATGTCTTCTAGAATCTGGTTGACGCGTTCCACTTGACCACTCGACTGAGGGTGGAAGGCGGTGCTAAAGGAGAGACGGGTTACCATAGCATTTTGGAAACTTTCCCAAAATCGAGAGGTGAAAAGACTTCCTCGATCCGAGTTAATTTCCAAAGGAACACCATGGAGGGACACTATTCGGGAGATGTATAAGTCTGCCAGCTGACTAGCGGTTATACTCTCACGAACAGGTAAGAAATGGGCTACTTTGGAAAGACGATCGACAACGACGAAAATAGCATTATTCCCTCTCTTGGTCCTGGGAAAACCGGTAATGAAATCCATACCAATTTTATCCCATTTCCATTCAGGAATAGCTAAGGGTTGAAGGGTGCCAGCAGGCCGTTGGTGCTCTGCTTTTACACGACGACAGACATCGCAATTTGCAATATACTGAGCAATCTCTCGCTTCATCCTAGTCCACCAGAACCTCTGGCGTAGGTCCTGATACATCTTAGTACTACCGGGATGAATGGTGAGAGGAGATTCATGAGCCTCCTTAAGGATCAACTGCCGTAGATGCTGGTTCTTGGGAACCACTAGACGGTTCTCAAAGTACACAACACCAAGATCATTTGTGGAGAAACAACTAGCACCTCCGCTAGCAATGTTCTCTTTGATTTTAGATATTCCCTAATCTCGCTTTTGGGCAGCGATGATTTGATCCGTAAAAGTAGGTTTTGCTACCAAGGTGGAAAGAAAACCTTGAGGA
Organism: Triticum dicoccoides; assembly: GCF_002162155.2. Lineage (NCBI taxonomy): Eukaryota > Viridiplantae > Streptophyta > Magnoliopsida > Poales > Poaceae > Triticum > Triticum dicoccoides. Next base: position 402,778,584 of record NC_041386.1, read on the forward strand.
ACAATGTGAAGGTTAAGCTTCCGAAATTCCTCATGGAGAAGCGGTTGACTTTGTTGTAACATCAAGTTGTTACAATAAGATTTACGACTTAGCGCATCAGCCATGACGTTGGCTTTCCCTGGGGTGTAAGTTATTCCTAAGTCGAAGTCTGTGATCAACTCAACCCAACGTCTTTGCCTGAGATTCAGATCCGGTTGGGTGAAAATGTACTTCAGACTTTGGTGATCAGTGAATATTTCGCAACGGTTATCGAGGAGGTAATGTCGCCAGGTCTTGAGTGCATAGACTACGGCTGCAAGCTCTAGATCATGAGTAGGATAATTCTCCTCATGTGGGTGCAATTGCCGTGAAGCGTAGGCAATTACGTGTCGATCTTGCATGAGAATGCAACCTAGTCCTTGTCGTGAGGCGTCGCAGTAGATAACAAAGTCCTTGGAGAAGTCTGGCGGTACCAGTACGGGAGCAGAGGTCAGGCGTCTTTTCAGTTCCTGAAAGCTGTGTCACATTGTGGAGTCCATTCGAACTTCTTATCTTTCTTGAGGAGTTCGGTTAGAGGTTTAGCAACCTTGGAGAAGTTCTCGACAAAGCGACGACAATAGCTCGCTAAGCCCAGAAAACTCCGAACTTGCTTGACCGATTCAGGTGGAGTCCAATTAAGGACGGCTTGAACTCGCTCAGGGTTAACAGCAATACCTTTACCAGATATTACATGACCCAGATAGGTCACTTCTGACAACCAGAATTCACATTTAGAAAATTTGGCATAAAGGCGATGCTCTCGAAGTTTCTTCAACACTAGCCTTAGATGTTCGGCATGTTCCTCCTCGTTCTTGGAGTAGATGAGTATATCATCGAGGTAAACCACGACGAATTTATCCAAATACTCCATGAAGATTGAGTTCATTAACCGAGAAAAAGTGGCTGGAGCGTTGGTTAAACCGAAGGACATGACGGTGTACTCGTATTGGCCATAACGAGTAACAAAGGCCGTTTTAGGAATGTCCCCGTTTCTGATTTTGATTTGATGGTAGCCCAACCTCAAATCCATCTTGGAGAAGACTGAGGATCCAGCGAGCTGATCATACAGGTCGTTGATCCTGGGAAGCGAATATTTGTTCTTGATTGTGACCAAATTGACAGGTCGGTAATCTACAACCATCCGGTCCGTACCATCCTTCTTCTTGACGAATAGGACGGGGCAAGCCCACGGAGATGAACTAGGGCGGATGAAACCCTTTTTCAAGGACTCATCGAGTTGTTTCTTAAGCTCGGCTAGTTCTAGTGGTGCCATCTTATAAGGTCTTCTAGCAATCGGAACGGTTCCTGGAATGAGGTCTATTACGAACTCAACATCCCTGTCAGGTGGAACACCTGGCAATTCCTCTGGGAAGACATCCGGGAAGTCACGGACTACCGGAACGTCCTCAAGATCTGGCAAAGGGCTGGCGTTAAGAGAATATAATTGTCGCTTGGCTATTCGGGTCAAGACATTGACTATCTTCCCCGAAGGATGGGTGAGTTGAACAGTCCTAGAGAAGCAATCAATTTGGGCATGATGAGCCGACATCCAGTCCATACCCAGAATGATATTAATATCTGAAGATTTAAGGGCTATCAACGATGCAAGGAAAACAAGTCTGTCAACTTGGATTTCATTTCCATGGCTTACTCTAGAAGTTTGCCATTTGGATCCCGGAGTTTGAATTACCATAGAGGTTGGCATATCACCGAATGCGACGTTATGCAAACGAGCATAATTTTCGGATATAAAAGAATGAGAGGCTCCTGTATCGAAAAGAACAGATGCCGGGTGGCAATTAACAAGAAGCGTACCGAGAACGACGTTGGGATCCTCTTGAGCTTCTTCGGCAGAGATATAGTTGACATGGCCACGTGAGGCGGTGGCCGGCTTGGCGTGGAACACTTTCCCTGTCGGCTTGCCACGGCCAACAGCTTTAGCAGACTGGTTGGGGTTGGTCTGGGGACACTCACGCATATAGTGGCCAGATTCCCCACACTTGAAACACGTCACGGAACTGGTACGTGGAGGAGCATTGTTGGTTGGACCCCCATAGGGCTTGGCCGGTGCAGACCGTTGAACAGGGCGAGGCGCCTGGAAAGATGGCCTCGGTGTGAACCTGGGTGGCAGGGCGGTGTTGGGCACCCACACGCGGCGCTTCTGAGGACCAGCACCGGATGAGGAACCCATGTCATGGCCATGCTTGCGTGTTGCGTCATAGTCAGTCTGACCAGTTTCAGCACTGATGGCTTTGTTGACAAGTTTCTGAAAAGATGTGCACTCATGCAGACGAAGGTCACGGCGAAGCTCAGGACTAAGTCCCTTACGGAACCTTGCTTGCTTCTTGGCATCAGTAGACACTTCCTCAGTTGCATATCGTGCGAGGTTACCAAACTCCCTGCTGTAAGCATCCACAGAAAGTCGGCCCTGAGTGAAACTGCAAAATTCCTCACGTTTACGGTCGATGAGACCCTCCGGAATGTGATGTTCACGGAAAGCCTCGCTGAATTCAGCCCAAGTAGTGACATGGCCCGCTGGGCGCATAGCTCCATAATTCTCCCACCATAGACTGGCGGGGCCTTCAAGATGATATGCAGCAAAGGTGACCTTGTCAGCCTCCGCTACCAGCGCGGAACGCAGTTTGTGAGAGATACTACGAAGCTAGTCATCAGCGTCGAGAGGCTCGACGGAGTGGTGGAACGTGGGTGGATGTAATTTGATAAAATCACTGAGTGACACCATGTTAGTCCTCTGATGGTGTGCTGTGTTCTGTTCAATACGCTCCAACAAACGGTTGGTCTCCCGCTTGTTTCTCTCAGCTTCCATCATAACCTCGGCTAGGGAAGGAGGATGAGGCAGATTTGCATCCCTGACTTCACTGCCTTCGGCCTGCTCTTGAGGAGCAGGGTTAGTGCGCGTGTTGACCATCCTAGGTAAACAAAACAATGATTTAGTCAGAATGATAAAATTTCCGACATAGGATATAAAATGTAAGGAATAACTCGGAATGCAAGATGATCATCCGTATGACATGGTAGATACAGAAACTGCTTCTTTATTCCATCGTCATACACACCATACAGGGTTTAGTACAAGACCAAACAAAGTACTATTACGGTGAAAAGAGGATTATATCTCATCGGAGGCATCCCAAGCTCCTATACATTATTTTTCTACACCTCCGGAAAGAGTACAAACTAGGTCATATCCCACGAGTCACGCGGGATGATAGACGACACAGCTAGTGCGAACTAGTGATACTACCACTAACTCAGACCGATCCGTAGTAGTCCTCGTAGAAGTCACCTCCATAGCCTGGAAGCTCAACATGATCATCCGGAAACAGACGATCTCGCGGAGCTTGTGGACCATAGGGGCTAGGATGAGGTCTTGGACCAACAGTCGGTGGCCTGCGGGGACCGCGAGGTGGGGTGATGCCTCCTACATCACGCCAACCCATCACGTCTGGCAGAGCAGATCTCACAGGATAGAGGTCGCGCATATCCGAATATCCAGCTTGCACCGCCGGTGCGAACCGAGTCAATGTAGCCCAGTGGTCAGCACGGGTATTGAAGAGCTCTAACCTCAAGGCCCGATTTTCACGGTCCTTATCCTCGAGCATCTCAGTAGTGGTGCGAGTCCGTGAATCCTCCTGGGTGGGGTCAGCATAGATAGCCTGGAGATACCCTTGTGCTCCTGGAAGTGATCCTGACATATACCGGAAATCAGAGTCCCGAAATAGTCCAGATCTGACTCGCATGATGGTCATCATAGAGTAGGCGGCGTCCTGCACAGCCATCTCAATAGTAACCCCGAGTCCATAGGAGCAGTGAAGGGGCTCGGTGGACCCAGGATAAGATGGAAATATCCTGACAGTGTAGAGATACTGGCTTTGATTAAAGTCTCGGAATTGCTCTTCGACCGTGTACTCAGGATACCAGCGGTATCCAGCCTCAGTCATTACCCTGACCAACATGGCCGTATGGCCGGGTACATCTAGGCATCAAGTCAGGCGAACCAGTTGATTGAGGTCGCGAGTGGCCATCTGAAAGCACAATCATAATGCAAAGGCATTAGAATTTCTAGCAAAATTTCGGCAGCATAACAGCTGTAAATGCTCAAGAAGGATTTTGAGACATTTGACAAAGGATTACATACACACTCAACATCATCATATCAAGTTCTGAGTCCATCCTAGCAACATAATATGATAGTAGAATTGAACTAGGCTTGTATCCATCAAACCTATAAGGTACTACTGATTAGTAACACGTGATCCTGATAGAGAGAATAGATCCTAATTCCTTAACCCCCGGTGGAAGAATAGACTGACTCAGATCAGAATGTCATTAGATAAAGGAGTAAAAAGAGCCTTACGTTCCAACCCACAAACAATTCCCCTACATATAACTAAAGAATTTCTAGACTCAACATCGACCAGTTTGGCTTGGAGAACCTACAGGCAGTCCGGCTCTGATGCCAACGCTGTCAGGACCCCGACTCGATGTCACATCGATCTAGCCTGTAGCACCTCATATCACTTTGCGGCCTCACGCACGGTATCCCCACGGGTGTCGCCTTACCTTTTCCCGGGACCGTTTGCGCCTTTTGGCTCACGTATATGATAGTGTCGCTAGCATCCATATGATAAGGAGCCCGGGCTGACATGACTAGTCGTAAACCCAAAGTGGCACAGACTTACAGGGACAGGCATTCATGACCCAGCCTCGAACGTGTCGGTCAACAGCAAGTGGGTCCGGGCTGTAGCACTGGGCTAGCAGGACTCCGGTAAACCGGGCTGTAGCGGGCTAACAGGACTCCGGTACTCAATGCGTGACATTTCCCCGAAGGGACAGACACTGGAACGAGGAAGGACACATGCCGGCCAGCCTAAGTGTTCCAGAGCAGTAGCAAGCTACCATGGCTCAGCGGTAACACTAGGAGACATTTCCCGGTAAGAGAGGCTACTAAAGATAAACAACTAGATAGTCAGATCCCACACATACCAAGCATTTCAATCATACACACAATATGCTCGATATGTGCAATTACAACGAAGCATCACAACATGACTCTACGACACAAGTACTTTATTTAAGGCTCAGGGAGCCATACATAACATACACAAAGATACGGGTCTCACGACCCAGCATTCAAGTCATACAGTCATACAAACCAACAGCGGAAGTAACTTGTCTGAGTACAGACAACTAGTAAGATAAAAGAGGCTTGGAAAGCCTAGCTATATTACGTGGTCCTTCACAAACTCAGGGTCACCACCTGGGCCTTTAGCCTACTCGTTGATGTCAACGTCTACATAGAACCCATCAGAAGGGGTTGCAGCGTCTTCTGTAAAAATGTAGATTATAGCAACATGAGTACAAAGGTACCCAGCAAGACTTACATGAGATCCTACATACATGCATATTATCAAGAAGGGTTGGTGGAGTTATTGCAGCAAGCCAGCTTTGACTCTTGGCTAGGCTAACCTACGAGACTCCAACTTGAAATGGTTTTGCGTACACGAGTCCACTACTCACCACTTCAATACACTACCGAGGATCCGCCCCCGTCTTCCTACGGAAGAGCCATCCTCGGCACTCACACTTATCTTGAGGCTTTTAGCAGTTTCCATTTACTTGTCTATGAACTGTATAGGCAACCAAGTAGTCCTTTACCGCGGACGCGGCTATTCGAATAGATCATGATAACCCTGCAGGGGTGTACTTCTTCATACATGTTTCCACCACTTAGCGTCTGCACACGACATGTGCTCGGCAGACTTCAAGCGAAAGCCGACGTGGGTGTAGACCACGACCTACCTAAACACTTAAGCCTCTAGTCCAGGTTTATCGCCTATCCAGGTTCCATCCGCAGGGAGTCCGGCCGAGGTTTCCCATACGGCCCCGAACGATGTGAACAGGGTTCCCGAGATACCTAACGGGTATTCGGTACACCGTGCCACATACCTACCGCATCACAGCCCACTCCTATGGTCAGCGCTGTCCACGGCCTCCAGTAGGCTACAAACACCAGAAACTACTTGCAACTCCTGGACAGAGAGCTAGGGTGAATAAGAAGTTGAGCGGGGTCATATTTCAGGGCCCAATGCATGGTAGTAGCTGTATCTTAAATCACACATACAGATCTCAGTGCTTAAGGTCGGCTTCAATGAAACAACCCACCATGTACTCCTACATGGCCTCTCATCGATACCTTTACCAAATCGTGTTCACCACACCACTCTCATTACCGACATAATCATTTCACTCTAGCCCATCACCCAGATGAACCAGACCTGACCCGACTCTAAGCATAGCAGGCATAGCAAGGTAGGAACAACACATACATATGGCTCAATCAACTCCTACACATGCTAGTGGGTTTCATCTAGTTACTGTGGCAATGACAGGTTATGCAGAGGAAATGGGTTCAACTACCGTAGCACACAGCAGTTTGAATCGCGTTGTCTTAATGCAGTAAAAGAGAGCAGGAGCGAGAACATGGGATTGTATCAATATGATCAAATGGTTGGTTGGTTGCCTGATGGTTCGATGCACTGATACGGTTCTTCGTTAGGGTAATCACGGTACTCCTCGGAGGCAGAACCTGTCGCAAAGGACACCGATACACAACCATCACCAAACAATGTGCAACAATATGATGCATGCATGAAACATGGCAATATGAGTGTGTTGGGCTAATGCAACTAAAACCAGAAGGGTTTGAACCAATTTGAATCAAAGATTCAAATTTCAAACTCAAACATGGCCTTTTAAAGTGCTTTTCCTTGTTCTGCTTTAAACATCAATTTAACTTGTTTGATCATGCATGAAAATAGTACAGATGGATAGATTGGATTTTTCTGATCATTTTTCATATATAATTTGTCTGATTTGGAGTTACAGAATAAAAGTTATGAATTTTTGAAGTTTAATTTATATTCTGGAATTTCCTGATTCAATTTAAATCCAGAAATAAATATTGCGCCAGCATGACGTCAGCACGACATCAGCGGTCAACTGCGGCTGGCTGGGGTCAAACCTGACGTGTGGGGTCCACACGTCAGTGACAGGGGGTTAAACAGGGTTAGTTTAATCCTAATTAAAAGATTAGTGGCACTGGGGCCCACTGTCAGTGTCAGGGTTAATTAACAGAGTTGATTAAATTTAAACTAATCCTAAACTCGAATTAGCAGGGACGGGCCCCACTGTCATTGAGCCAGGGGAGGTCAAACCCCCTGGTCAACCGGGGCTAATACGCCGGCGTTTAGCCGCCGGCGGCAGCAAACGCGGCGGAGGGCGCGGGATTTCCACTCCGGCGCCCAATCGAGCAGCGGAAGGCACGCGCGGGAAGCTGGGGCTCGCGCGCACCCACTGGTGCCCTCCGTCTCACCGGAGATGGCCTAGATCGATGGCGGCGACCACTTGGGCGGCGGCCGGAGCTCGGGCGCGAGCGGGATTGGGCTGCGGGGCACGGGGAGGCCACCTGAGGGGCTCGGCGGCACCCTCGTGGCACCGGGAGCATGATGGAAGGCTCGGTTTGGGCGGAGGCGGACCGAGACGGCGACGGCGACATGGACGGCGGCGAGAGGCTTCGGCCGTGGTGGGGAGGAGGGCTACGGTGAGGGAACGAGGGGGAGAAGAGAGGGGAAACGGAGAGGGGCTCACAGCGAGACCAGCGAGCGCGAGGACGAGGTCGGGGATGCCCGGTAGCTCCCGAATCGACGGCGAGTACCCACGGCGGCCGGAGGCAAGGATGGCGATGGCGATGGCTCCACGGGGTGCTCCGTCTTGCGTGGCTCGACGAGGAGGTAGAGGGGGTCGCGGCGGAGCTGGGGAGCGTGTCGGGGAGGCGAGGGGAGGCCGGTGGCGGCGGCTATGGCGAACGGCGGCGATGGGTGCGTTCGGACACGGGAGAGAGAGAGCGAGGGAGAGGAGAGGAAGAACCGGGGGAGAGTGAGAGAGTACGGGGGGCGTGGCGTCGTTCTAGGGCATCC
>NC_041386.1:402786763-402794710 GCF_002162155.2 Triticum dicoccoides
GACGAGGAGGTAGAGGGGGTCGCGGCGGAGCTGGGGAGCGTGTCGGGGAGGCGAGGGGAGGCCGGTGGCGGCGGCTATGGCGAACGGCGGCGATGGGTGCGTTCGGACACGGGAGAGAGAGAGCGAGGGAGAGGAGAGGAAGAACCGGGGGAGAGTGAGAGAGTACGGGGGGGGGCGTGGCGTCGTTCCAGGGCATCCAGATGAGGAGGGGAGAGGCAGGCAGGCAGGCGAGCTGGTGGCGTGGCGCGGTGGCGCGCGCGCGCGCCGGGCACGCTCCCCTCCCTCTGTCGAGGACGAAGACGACAGAGGAGGAGGCGGGCTGGGCCGCCTGCTGGCTGGGCCGGCCAGCTACTGCTGGGCTGCACAGGGAGGAGCCCCAGGTAAGCTTCTCCTTCTTTTATTTATTTTTGTTTTTCTAATTTCTGTCATTTGTTTTGATTTAAATAAAATATTAAATCATTTTATTACCTTATGCCAATTTTTGCAGGAGCTAGATATATTATTCCAGAGCTCCCCAACAGGTGGCATAATTTTTGGACATATATTAATATATATAACTAATATATTTCCAATGCAAATAGTTATGCATTAATTCCAAATGCCCAAAATAAATACCTATGAGCTCTTAAAAATATTGGTTTGATTTTTATCTCTGTCCAATATTTTCAGAGAGCAACATGAGCATTTTCTTGGACCCTTTTTGGAGAAATTTTTATTTGGGTCATTTTCAAAATGATTCTGAGGGTTTCACAAATCCCCATTTCAAGTTTCTGATGAAAGAGTAAACATGATGCAACACTCTAATGCATGACTAGCTAGGGTGTGACACTAAGGTGGCAACTTAAACACACATCTGGGTGGATTGAGGCACCTGGGTATTCCAGGACTTGCTTGTTTTCTTTTGGACCGCCACCCTGGCTCAAAGGGATCATGAGATTATTCATACTAGAAACTTCCGTGTGCAGCCACAAGCTATTATGGGCTCTAGCATAGTTGACTAAGTCGTGCGAACTCTTACAGTGGTAGACTAGCAGATGTAGGGGATGTAGGTGGTACGGTCTACCCGATCGTAAGGTGCTAGCGCTTCTGAAAGGCTATGTCTCGGTCATCCATCTTCTCAAACACCATGTAGTGCGAGAAAACAAACGGAGGCGATCGAGTCTTGTGGGGAAAAGTGCGCAAACCTCTGCAGAGTGTAACAAACTATTCATGGTTAGCCGTGTCCCCGGTTATGGACATCTTGAGTATCTAGTACCTGGATTTTCATGTGAATCTCAACATGTTACTCTAAACCAATTTTGTTGGGTTATGTCTAATGATGATGCTTAATTGGGATTGAGAATGCTGTCAACCATTCTCAATGTTTAACAACCACCATGATAGTAATTAAATTTATTCCTTTGCAGTAGGGAAAAATTGGCTTTACGCAACACAGTAACCATAGAGCTTTCCACCGGCCAAATATGCATATAGTATAGCTGTTTCATTCCATTACTCTCTATGTGTTACTTGCCAGCATATTCCATGTGCTGACCCGTTTTCGGGCTGCAACATTAATGTTGCAGACTTTTCAGACGACGATTAAGGAGTTTTAGGTCGTGGTTCTATACTCAGTGATGCCGTTGGAGTTGATGGACTCACTTATCTTCGAAGCCTTCCGCTGTTATCGTTATTAGATGGCCTTAAGCCATATTTATTGTAATAAGTTCTCTTTTGAGACACTCGAAGTAATAAGTGTGTGATTGCTACTCTGCTATAAATCCTCCGAGTACTGTGTGGTGTCAGCATTACTGATCCAGGGATGACACCGGAGCACAGAGGTTAGACGGTTTGAGGTCTGGTCGCTATAGAGATGGTATCAGAGCACACGGTGATTGTAGGACACGACCACTAAGCTATAGACCTAGATCACTCTCTTCTCTTCTGACTTCTCATCTTTTCTACTCTTTAGGATGGCGGATGCAAGGAACAAGTTCACACAACCGGATGAAGATACACCCTTTGGACGACACTTGAAGGAAGTCACTAGATACCTGAACATAGGAGTACCAAGCTTCACGGGAACCTACAACGCCACTTTACCTGAAGAAGAGCGCTGCATGATTCAAGTTCAAGTTCCAGGAAGAATGTTCATGCCAGTCACTGAGCCCATAGAGTTTTCTTTTGATGCACCAACTTGGAGTCTAGGAAAGAGCATGGCAGCTCACATCGCCATGGGACGCATTGGAGAAGTCTACCGCAAGGATCTCAAGGATACTATCTACCAGATTTGTGGGCGCCGAGATGAACACTGGGAGCTGATCCGCACCAGGAAGGATAGATCAATCACATCTTTTATCCAGGAATTAAACCAGCACATTCGACGCTAGGAGAACCAGATGTGTGCCGACATGATAGATCTGAAGAAGGCTAAGACTAGAATCAAGGAACTGGAGGAAGAACTCAAGGCTACACGTGAAGATTATGAAGAGGAAATTGAAGTATTGGTGGAGAAGAATGACGACCTGATCAAGAAGATTGGAATATTTATGGGAGGCCCGACACCCGTAGATGAAGACGAAGAACCCAAGGAGATCAGCCCGGAAGACTACATCATCATCGACGGCACCGACTCGGAAGCAGATAGTAGCGATGATGACTATGTTGATGAAGGAGGAGCAGATATTATGGAGTCAACGACCGTAGAATATTTCTAATAGACCACCTCATCAGTAGTAGTAGTCCACCATGTAAATATAGTAGCCCGAGCACTTTTGAGATAGTTAGATCGATTGTATGCCTTTGTTTGATTGATTGAAGGGAATTGTTTGCTTTTGCCTCATGTGCATATGGGTAGTGTTTTCTCTTTAGACCCTCTCTATTCTTATATCCCATCTTTTCTAAACCCTCAGATGCCTCCGAGACGTGACCCCGGTTTTGCTTTCCCACCGGAGCTCACCTAGTTGATCCAGTAGCAGAACACATTGATGCAGTTGCTAGTCTAGAATCAGAATCAGGGGACCAACGACAACAACCCACCACCACCACCACCACCTGTTGACCAATTAGCCCGTTTTCTTAGGCTAAATCCGCCAGTGTTTTCCAGTAGCACCGAGCCGATAGTAGCAGATGATTGGCTCCGCAAGAAAGCTAGGGAGTTGACCACAGCAGGATGCACATATGCGGAGAAGGTGAAGTTTGCCGCACATCAGTTAGAAGGACCCGCAGCATCATGGTGGGAGAATTTCACCGCCACTTTCCCAATAGACATTGTCACATGGGACCAGTTTCAGCAAGCTTTCCGTACTACCCATGTTTCAGCAGGAGCTATGGCCATGAAGAAGCGTGAGTTTTGCAACTTGCGCCAAGGAGGAAGGACAGTTGGCCAGTATGTGGAGGAATTTAGTAAGTTAGCACGTTATGCCCCAGATGATGTCGCTATGGATGCAGCTAAGCAAGAGAAGTTTTTGGAAGGACTGAATGATGAGTTGAGCATGCAGTTGATGGTAGCCACCTTCAATAACTACCAGGAGTTGGTAGATCGTGCTCTTATGATTGAAGGGAAGCAGCAGCAAATTAAGAATCGCAAGAGGAAGTATGGACAAGGAAAGTACAATTCAGGAGCTCAGCAGAATCCACGTTTTACCCCTAGACCGGGAGGACATTTTCAGCATACCCATGGAGGAGGTAGCTCGCACAATCACAATAGCACCAAGAATGGTAATGGCAATGGAGGAAGCAACGGCCAGAACCGCACCAACCCCTCAACCCCAGCCAAGAAGGACTTGAGCCAAGTCACTTGCTATAAGTGTTCGAAGACCGGACATTATGACAATGAATGTCCTGAAGGCCAAAATGGCAATGGAAGTTCTGGGAAGAAGCCGAACCCTTTCAACAGGGGACAGGTGAACCACGTTAGCGTGGAGGAGGTTGAAGCTCAGCCCGATGCAGTAATAGGTAAGTTTTTGGTTAAGTCATTTACTGCACTCGTTCTTTTTGATACTGGTGCATCGCATTCATACATCTCAAGGGGATTTGTGGATAAGTATAACCTACCCACCCAAGCCCTTAGGTCACCCATGTTAGTAACCTCGCTCGGAGCAGAGTATGTGGCTAGTCTATGGTGTGATCAGTTACCATTAAGGATTGGTAACTATGTTTTTCCCTCAGACCTAATAGTATTGGAATCTCAAGGATTGGATGTGATATTAGGCATGGATTGGTTATCAAAGTATGAAGGGAATATTGAATGTGCTAGTAAGTCAATTTTGCTTACCACACCAGAAGGGAGAAGGATCAAGTATGTATCCCGGCATGTGCCAAAGAGGACCCAAGTAAATTGCCTAACAGGAGTTGTGCAGGAGGAAGTACCAGTGGTAAGGGATTTCCCTGATGTATTTCCAGAAGAGTTGCCAGGCATGCCACCGGATAGAGATATTGAGTTCTTGATTGAGCTATTGCCCGGCACTGGGCCAATATCAAAGAGACCTTATAGGATGCCAGCAAAGGATTTGGTGGAAATTAATAAGCAGATTAAGGAGTTACTGGATAAGGGATATATTCGCCCAAGTTCTTCACCTTGGGGATCGCCAGTACTTCTAGTGGAGAAGAAGGATGGATCGTTAAGGATGGTTGTTGATTATCGAGGATTGAACAAAGTAACAATCAAGAACAAGTACCCACTACCAATGATCAAAAATCTGTTTGATCGATTCCTAGGAGCTAAGGTATTTTCCAAGATCGATCTGCGATCAGGATACCACCAGTTGAAGATTCGAGAATAGGATATTCCGAAGACAGCTTTTACCACCAGGTATGGGCTGTATGAGTATACCATTATGTCATTTGGTCTGACTAACGCGTCTGCCTACTTTATGAACATGATGAACAAAATGTGTTTATGGAGTTTTTGGATAAGTTCGTCGTAGTGTTCATTGATGATATCCTGGTTTATTCGAAGAATGGAGAGGAGCATAAGGAGCATTTGCGTTTGGTACTGGGAAAGCTCAGAGAACACCAATTATATGCCAAGTTCAGCAAATGCGAGTGTTGGTTGAAAGAAGTAGGATTCCTCAGACACGTTATATCCGAAGAAGGTATAGCAGTAGATCCCGCTAAAGTTGAAACCGTGACCAAGTGGGAAGCCCCAACAACAGTTGGAGAGATCCGGAGTTTTCTTGGACTCGCAGGATACAACCGGAGATTTATTGAGAATTTCTCAATGATTGCGAAGCCTATGACTGAGTTGTTAAAGAAATATACCAAGTTCATATGGACAGAGGAGTGTGAGGCTAGTTTTTAGGAGTTGAAGAAACGCTTGGTTACCTCACCAGTGTTGATTTTGCCAGACCAGACTAAAGATTATGAGGTGTACTGCGACGCTTCACGTCGAGGACTTGGAGCGGTGCTTATGCAGGAAGGGAGAGTTGTTTCATATGCCTCAAGACAACTGAAGCCCCATGAGTTGAATTATGCTACGCATGATTTGGAGTTAGCAGCCGTAGTGCATGCTTTGAAAACATGGAGACATTTCCGCATTGGAAACCATTGTGAGGTGTACACGGATCATAAGAGTTTGAAGTACATTTTCACACAGAAGGAGTTGAATCTCAGATAAAGGAGATGGTTGGAGCTTATCAAAGATTATGATATGAAATTACATTATCATCCCGGAAAGGCTAATGTAGTAGCTGATGCATTAAGCCGTAAGAGCCATGCCAATACGTTAATGACGGGAGAAATACCCAAGGAGTTAGCAGAAAATCTTCGTGAACTATGTTTGTAAATAGTTCCGAGAGGCTATGTAGTAGCATTGGAGATTTAGTCAACCTTGATGGATAAAATCAGGGAAGCTCAGAAGACTAACAAAGAGGTTGCCGCTATAAAGAAGAACCTGAGCAAAGGAAAAGCTAAAGGATTTCGTGAGGATGAGCACGATACCCTATGGTTTGAAGACCATGTTTATGTGCCCAATAACCCGGAGATCGGGAAGTTGATTTTGGAAGAGGCACATGATTCACCGTATTCGATTCACCCAGGAAATACCAAGATGTATTTGGATTTGAAGGATATTTTCTGGTGGACCGGAATGAAGAAGGATATAGCGGAGTATGTAGCAGTTTGTGATGTATTCCAGAGAGTAAAGGAAGAGCATCAGAAGCCAGCAGGATTGTTACAACCATTGCCGATACCCGAATGGAAGTGGGATAAGCTAGGCATGGATTTTATCATGGGTTTGCCCAGGACTCGTTCAGGCTATGACTCAATTTGGGTTCTAGGTGATCGATTGACGAAAGTAGCTCATTTCATCCCAGTAAAGACCACTTAGACCAGTGCTAAGTTGGCAAAGATATACATGACCAGGATCGTATGTCTGCATGGAGTTCCGAGGAGTATCGTATCTGATAGAGGAACCCAGTTTACCTCAAAGTTCTGGAAGCAGTTGCACGAAACTTTGGGTACCAGGCTAGAATTCAGTACAACTTTTCATCCACAGACAGATGGATAGACCGAGAGAGTCAATCAGATTTTGGAGGATATGCTGAGAGCTTGTGCGCTAGATTATGGATCTAGTTGGGACGACAATCTGCCATATGCCGAGTTCTTTTACAACAATAGTTACCAAACCAGTTTGAAGATGGCCCCTTTCGAAGCATTGTACGGAAGGAGGTGCAGGACACCGCTGTCGTTGGACGAAGTTGGAGACCGCCAGTTGTTTGGACCTGACTTGATTAAAGAGTCTGAACAGAAGGTGAAATTGATTCGCGATAGGCTCAAGGTAGGCCAGTCCAGACAGAAAAGTTATGCAGATTCTAAACGCAAGGAGACAGTTTATGAAGTCGGAGATAGAGCTTATCTTCGAGTATCTCCACTTCTGGGAACAAAGCGTTTTGGAGTTAAAGGGAAGTTAGCACCACGATTTGTAGGACCATATCGAGTTTTGGAGCGTATGGGAGAAGTGGCCTACCAGTTGGAATTGCCTGAAGGATTGTCAGGAGTTCATGATGTGTTCCATGTTTCACAGCTGAAGAAGTGTCACGCAGAGATGGCTGACATACCATTGAGAGATACAGTGCCTTTGGAAACTATACAGTTGGATAACGATTTGACCTATGAGGAGAAGCCAGTCAAGATTCTCGAGTTTGCCAGCCGAGTTACCCGCAGCAAAGTTATCAAGTTTTGCCAAGTTCAGTGGAGCCACCACTCAGAGGATGAAGCCACCTGGGAACGAGAGGAAGATTTGCTCAAAGACCACCCTCACCTATTTTCTAGCCAACCCGAATCTCGAGGGCGAGATTCATCTTAAGGGGGGTAGGTTTGTAACATCCCAAATTTTCAATTTGGAATGTTATACATTAGATCATCATTGCATATCATATTTTATTTTGCATTTTGGTTTATCCTAAAAAATTCTACGCAACTCAAGGACCCACGGAGAGAGTTGGGGATTTCGTTATTTTCATATTCGAGTTTTCTCAAATTTTGAGACTAGGATCATTTGATTTTATTTATTTTATCATCAATTATTTCTATTACAAAAATATGAGAGAGGGAATAAAATGACTTTCCCAAAATAGAGAAATATTGAGGATTTAATAATAAAATCAAATAAGATTTTATTTCGGAGTTTTTCGATGTTTTATTTGAATTTAGAAAAATGTGCGTTTTTCAAAATTGCATTTAGGGCCCAAATAAATGTTCACTTTGTCGGGCTTGATTTTAGAAGCCCGGGAAAATTTATTTCGGGATTTTTGAAGTCTGTTTAGTATTTCTTTTTATTTTTGTTCCGAGCGTAACTATTTAAAAAAAGGGGGAACCGACCTACGGGCCGTGTCCGACTAGGACTCGCGGCCCGTAGGGGCTTTATAAGCCGGCCCACCCTGGGGGGGGGGCACCCTAGCCCAGCGCCCCGCCCCAGCCCCGCCGCCGCCGCCGCCCCGCCGGGCCGCTCGCCGCCCCGCCGCCCCG
>NC_041386.1:402795124-402815958 GCF_002162155.2 Triticum dicoccoides
TGTAAACTGAACGGTTTTTCGTCGGTTTTTTTTAGTTTTCGTTTTTTTAGATCGGTTTTTTTTCGGTTTAGGTTAAATAGCGAGCGTTCGCTCATTTATTCGTTTAAACGAACACGTTCATTTTAGATCTGGATAACGAACGTTCGTTCGTTAATCCGTTCGTCGTTTTCTTTTCTCGGATTAAATCCACGATTTTTCCGATCGCGACTCCTGATCCGATTTTCGTTTTAGTATAACTTTTCGCTCGTTTATCGGAATCAGGCGATTCAAGCGCCTAGAGTTTCGTCTTGAAACCCTCTATCCGTTTAACCAACTTAAACAAGATTTTGCTACTGTAAAACTTTCCCTAGATCCAGATTACTAGAACGAAGTTGTTTTCTTTCACCGTTTGACTTTCGTTGTTTCGTTCGATTCGATTCTTTTTGCCAACCGGAGTTCTTAAGTTGAACCTTCTGGTTAGATCTCTTATTTGAGTTTTACCTGTGCATTAGATGAGTACTTATTGTATGCTTGTTTGTTTGTTTGCGATAGAGTATCCGGAGTGCGCCGCCTGTTACTTCGAATCGTTAGGTTTCCCGGATCATCAGCAAGGCAAGTAACACTTTGATCATACCTTTTCTACTACCCAGTTTTATTGCATTAGATCAATCCTCACACATTGCATGATTAGGACCTAATTAAATTGTGGGATGGGAAGTAGATGAGGTAGTACCTATTACCTGTTTATTATCAAACCTTTGGGAGTTACTTCTATGTTTGCTTATTATGCCGTGCTATGCTAGTAGACGTGGATTGGGTGAGTGAAATCCATGACAGATGTGAGATTGTTAATTAATGGTTTATCTAAGGTGGCAACTTAAACACACATCTGGGTGGATTGAGGCACCTGGGTATTCCAGGACTAGCATGTTTTCTTTTGGACCGCCACCCAGGCTCAAAGGGATCATGAGATTATTCATACTAGAAACTTCCGTGTGCAGCCACAAGCTATTATGGGCTCTAGCATAGTTGACTAAGTCATGCGAACTCTTAAAGTGGTAGACTAGCAGATGTAGGGGATGTAGGTGGTACGGTCTACCCGATCGTAAGGTGCTAGCGCTTCTGAAAAGCTATGTCTCAGTCATCCGTCTTCTCAAACACCATGTAGTGCGAGAAAACGAATGGAGGCGATCGAGTCTTGTGGGGAAAAGTGCGCAAACCTCTGCAGAGTGTAACAAACTAATCATGGTTAGCCGTGTCCCCGGTTATGGACATCTTGAGTATCCAGTACCTGGATTTTCATGTGAATCTCAACATGTTACTCTAAACTAATTTTGTTGGGTTATGTTTAATGATGATGCTTAATTGGGATTGAGAATGCTGTCAACCATTCTCAATGTTTAACAACCACCATGATAGTAATTAAATTTATTCCTTTGCAGTAGGGAAAAATTGGCTTTACGCAAAACAGTAACCAAAACAGTATAGCTATTTCATTCCATTACTCTCTATGTGTTACCTTGCTAGCATATTCCATGTGCTGACCCGTTTTTGGGCTGCAACATTAATGTTGCAGACTTTTCAGACGATGATTAATTAGTTTTAGGTCATGGTTCTATACTCAATGATGCCGTTGGAGTTGATGGACTCACTTATCTTCCAAGCCTTCCGCTGTTATCGTTATTAGATGGCCTTAAGCCATATTTATTGTAATAAGTTCTCTTTTTAGACACTCGATGTAATAAGTGTGTGATTGCTACTCTGCTATAAATCCTTTGAGTACTGTGTGGTGTCAGCATTACTGATCCAGGGATGACACCGGAGCACAGAGATCAGACTGTTTGAGGTCTGGTCGCTACAACAATGCTCTAAAAATGATGATCATCACACTTTTATTTACTTACAACTCAACAATTACAACTCAATACTTAGAACAAAATATGACTCTATGTGAATTCCTCTGGTGGTCTATCGGGATATGCGATGAATCAAGAGTGACATGTATGAAAGAATTATGAACGGTGGCTTTGCCACAAATACATTGTCAACTACATGATCATGCAAAGCAATATGACAATGATGGAGTTTGTCAGTGTAAACGGAATGGTGGAAAGTTGAATGGAAATATATCTTGGAATGGCTATGGAAATGCCATGATAGGTAGGTATGGTGGCTGTTTTGAGGAAGGTATATGGTGGGTGTATGATACTAGCAAGAAGTGCGCGGTATTAGAGAGGCTAGCAATGGTGGAAGGAAGAAAAGTGGTGTATGATCCATGGACTCAACCTTAGTCATAAAGAACTCATATAGTTATTGCAAAAATCTACAAGTTATCAAAGCAAAGTATTACGCGCATGCTCCTAGGGTGGATAGATTGGTAGGAAAAGACCATCGCTCGTCCCCGACCGCCACTCATAAGGAAGACAATCAATAAATAAATCATGCTCCGACTTCATCACATAACGGTTCACCATACGTGCATGCTACGGGAATCACAAACTTTAACACAAGTATTTCTCAAATTCACAACTACTCGACTAGCATGACTCTAATATCACCATCTTCATATCTCAAAACAATTATCAAGTATCAAACTTCTCATAGTATTCAACACACTCATATGAAATTTTTTATTAATCTTGAATGCCTAACATAATTAAAGCAAATTACCATGCTGTTTTGTAGGACATTCAAAATAATCTAAGTGAATCATGAGAGAACAATAGTTTCTATCAAACAAATCCACCGACGTGCTCTAAAAGATATAAGTGAAGCACTAGAGCAAAAACTATATAACTCAAAAGATATAAGTGAAGCACATAGAGTATTCTAACAATTTCTGACTCATGTGTGTCTCTCTCAAAAGGTGTGTACAGCAAGGATGATTGTGCACAACTAACAAATAAAGAATCAAATAATACAAGAAGCTCCTAGCAAAACACATATCATGTGGTAAATAAAAATATAGCTCCAAGTAAAGTTACCGATGGAAGTAGACGAAAGAGGGAATGCCTTCCCGGGCATCCCCGAGCTTTGGCTTTTAGGTGTCCTTAGATTATCTTGGGGTTCCATGGGCATCCCCAATCTTAGGCTCTTTCCACTCCTTGTTCCATAATCCATGAAATCTTTTACCCAAAACTTGAAAACTTCCCAACACAAAACTTAAAGTAGAAAATCTTGTGAGCTCCGTTAGAGAAAGAAGAGAAAACACCACTTCAAGGTATTGTAATGATCTCATTGTTTATTTATATTGGTGTTAAACATACTGTATTCCAACTTCTCTATGGTTTATAAACTATTTTACTAGCCATAGATTAATCAAAATAAGCAAACAACACACGAAAAACAGAATCTGTCAAAAACAGAACAGTCTGTAGTAATCTGTAGCTAACGCAAGATCTGGAACCCCAAAAATTATAAAATAAATTTCTTGACGTGAGGAATTTATCTATTAAATATCTGCAGAAATAATTAACTAAATAGCACTTTCCCAATAAAAATGGAAGAAATTCTCGTGAGCCCTAAAGTTTCTGTTTTTTACAGCAAGATTAAAAAGACTTTCCCCAAGTCTTCCCAATGGTTCTACTTGGCACAAACATTAATTAAACACAAAAAACACAACCAAAACAGAGGATAGATAAATTATTTATTACTAAACAGGAGGAAAAATCAAGGAATAAAAATAAAATTCGGTTGCCTCCCAACAAGCACTATCGTTTAACGCCCCTAGCTAGGCATAAAAGGCAATAATAGATCTAGGTATTGCCATCTTTGCTAGGCAATCCATAAGTGGCTCTCATAATAGATTCATAAGGTAATTTAATTTTCTTTCTAGGGAAGTGTTCTATGTCTTTCCTTATCGGAAATTGGAATCTAATATTCCCCTTCCTTCATATCAATAATTGCACCAATCGTTCTAAGGAAAGGTCTACCAAGAATAATAGGACATGAAGGATTGCAATCTATGTGAAGAACAATAAAATCCATGGGCACATAATTCTATTTTCAACAATAAGAACATCATTAATTCTTCCCATATGTTTCTTAATAGTGGAGTCTGCAAGGTGCAAGTTTAAAGAGCAATCATCAAAATCACTGAAACCTGGCAAATCACAAAAAGTCTTTGGAATCGTGGAAACAATAGCACCCAAATCGCACAAAGCATAGCATTCATGATCTTTAATTTTAACTTTAATAGTAGGTTCCCACTCATCATAATGTTTTCTAGGGATAGAAACTTCCAACTCAAGTTTTTCCTCATAAGATTGCATCAAAGCATCAACGATATGTTTAGTAAAAGCTTTATTTTGACTATAAGCATGGGGAGAATTTAGCACGGATTGCAACAAGGAAATGCAATCTATCAAAGAGCAATTATCATAATTAAATTCCTTGAAATCCAAAATAGTGGGTTCATTAATATTTAAAGTTTTGACTTCTTCAATCCCACTTTTAACAATTTTAGCATCACGATCTAAATACTCCGAATTTTTGGAACGTCTTCTAGGTAAAGGTGGATCATATTCAGTCCCATCATTATCAAGATTCATATTACAAAAAAAGATTTAATAGGGGACACATCAATAAGTTTTAGATCTTCATCTTTATTATCATGGAAACTAGAAGAACACGCTTTTATAAAGCAATCTTTCTTAGCACGCATCCTAGCGGTTCTTTCTTTTCACTCATAACTAGAAATTCTCATGGCTATGGGAAACTCATTGATATCATGCTTAGGTGGAATAGATCTAAGTTTCAAAGAATCAACATCAAGAGAAATTCTATCAATGTTCCTAGCCAACTCATCAATCTTAAGCAATTTTTCTTCAATCAAAGCAATGAAATTATTTTGCGAAGTAACAAATTGTTTAATATTAGATTCA
The DNA here is from genome assembly GCF_002162155.2 of Triticum dicoccoides. Classification (NCBI taxonomy): domain Eukaryota; kingdom Viridiplantae; phylum Streptophyta; class Magnoliopsida; order Poales; family Poaceae; genus Triticum; species Triticum dicoccoides. The sequence goes on from NC_041386.1 coordinate 402,799,987, forward strand.
AAATCAGAGGGCATCTTATTATAATTTCCATAAGAATTGTTGTAGTAATTACCATAATTATTAGAGGAATTACTAGGATACGGCCTAGGATTAAAGTTTCCTCTATACGTGTTGTTACCAAAATTATTCCTACCAACAAAATTCACATCCAAAGATTCATTATTATTCTCAAAGTATAGAAAGGCATATCATTAGGATCAGAAGAAACACTTTTCTTAGCAAATAATTTCATAAGTTCATCCATCTTTCTTATTAGTAGATCTTTCAGTGTGCCATTGAGAATAATTAACCATAATATTGTCTAGGAGTATAGTAGCTTCTCCTAAAGTGATTTCCATAAAAGTGCCTCCCACGACCGAATCTATAATATTTCTAGAAGAAAAATTCAATCTGGCATAAAAAAATTGTATAATCATCCACAAATTCAAACCATGTGTAGGGCAATTACGTATCATTAATTTCATCCTCTCCCAAGCTTGTGCAACATGTTCATGATCACGGTGCCCATGGCAGTGGCGACAGTGGCGCGCCCACAGTACGGTACGGCGACCACCTGGGCAGCGGGTTCGCTCTGTGCTGGCGCTCGAGGGTCTGCGGCTCCATCGGTGAGAGGAGGGGACGTAAGCGGAGTCACCCTCCCATCCACACCTTGTGGAGCTTGAACGTCGACACGCCGCTGAAGCTATTCTCGCCTGACGCCTTTAGCCCCTGTGCCTACCGCAGGGGGAGTGGCGATGGTGCCACCTGCTACTGCCATGCTGCTACGTCTTGAGCACTGCGTTGGTTTTCCCTTGAAGAGGAAAGGGTGATGCAGCAAAGTAGCGTAAATATTTCCCTCAGATTTTGAGAACCAAGGTATAAATCCAGTAGGAGGCCACGCACGAGTCCATCACACCTACACAAACAAATAAATCCTCGCAGCCAACGCTATAAGGGGTTGTCAATCCCTACACAGTCACTTACGAGAGTGAGATCTGATAGATATGATAAGATAATATTTTTGGTATTTTTTATGATAAAGATGCAATGTAAAACAAAAGGCAATAAAAGTAACTAAGTGTTGTAAGATTAATATGATGGAAAATTGACCAGGGGGCCATAGGTTTCACTAGTGGCTTCTCTCAAGAGCATAAGTATTTATGGTGGGTGAACAAATTATTGTTGAGCTATTGACAGAACTGAGCATAGTTATGAGAATATCTAGGCATGATCATGTATATAGGCATCACTTCTGAGACAAGTAGACCGACTCATGCCTGCATCTACTGCTACTACTCCACACATCGACCGCTATCCAGCATGCATCTAGAGTATTAAGTTCAAGAGAACAGAGTAACGCTTTAAGCAAGATGACATGATGTAGAGGGATAAAATCATGCAATATGATATAAACCCCATCTTGTTATCCTCGATGGCGACAATACAATACGTGCCTTGCTGCCCCTGCTATCACCGGGAAAGGACACCGCAAGATTGAACCCAAAGCTAAGCACTTCTCCCATTGCAAGAAAGATCAATCTTGTAGGCCAAACCAAACTGATAATTCGAAGAGACTTGCAAAGATAACCAATCATACATAAAAGAATTCAGAGAAGAATCAAATATTGTTCATAGATAAACTTGATCATAAACCCACAATTCATCGGTCTCAACAAACACACCGCAAAAAAAGATTACATCGAATAGATCTCCACAAGAGAGGGGGAGAACTTTGTATTGAGATCCAAAAAGAGAGAAGAAGCCATCTAGCTAATAACTATGGACCCGTAGGTCTGAAGTAAACTACTCACACTTCATCGGAAGGGCTATGGTGTTGATGTAGAAGCCCTCCATGATCGATGCCCCCTCCGGTGGAGCTCCGGAAAAGGCCCCAAGATGGGATCTCGTGGATACAGAATGTTACGGCGGTAGAATTGGGGTTTTGGCTCCCTATCTGGTAGATTGGGTGTATGTAGGTATATATAGGAGGAAGGAGTATGTCGGTGGAGCAACAGGGGGCCCACAAGGGTGGAGGGCGCGCCTAGGGGGTAGGCGCACCCCCTACGTCGTGCCTTCCTCGTTGATTGCTTGACGTAGGGTCAAATTCCTCTGGATCATGTTCGTTCCGAAAATCACGTTCCCGAAGGTTTCATTCCGTTTGGACTCCGTTTGATATTCTTTTTTAGCGAAACCCTAAAATAGGCAAAAAACAGCAATTCTGGGCTGGGCCTCCGGTTAATATGTTAGTCCCAAAAATAATATAAAAGTGTATAATAAAGACCAATAATGTCCAAAGCAGAATATAATATAGCATGGAACAATAAAAAATTATAGATACGTTGGAGACGTATCACACGCCCCGAGCAGCACTCACGTCCTCACTTGTCCCCGCACCCCCGCGGCATCTGGGGCCGCGGGCATCAGAACCTTGGAGGTAAATGGCTGGGCCGAAAGGCCGGACTTCTTCTTCTTGGGCGCCATGGTCGATGGCATCGTCGAAGATGAAGATGTCGATGAAGATGACGCGCTGCGCACGCTTTCAGGTCCGCACAAGCGAGCCCCCTACTTGGCACACCCAAGATGTCGCATGATATCCACGGCCACCTATGGGACCAGCCGGTCCCTTGCTGGTTCGACAGGGGACGTCGCGTTGCACAGAGAGCAGACCAGCGCACGGCAACACGACAGGAAGCAAACAAGCAGTTTACCCAGGTTTGGGCCACCGTGAGGCGTAAGACCCTACTCCTGCTTTGGTGGATTGATGGTGGCAATGAACGCGGTGGTGCGTGGTACACTTGCGTGGCAAGGCGTGCCTCAGGGCTACGGTGACCACAAGCGTATGGTGGCTTGGGTTTTGTCAAGTTTCCAAAACCTCTAACCCCCTCCTACCATTCTCATGGGCCTCCTTTTATAGATTAAGGGGTCACCTCAGTGGCAAAATAGTCATTACCCACTTATATGATAGCAAATAGTGCTATCATAGCTAACTGTACGGGCTAGCTTAAATGCACCGCTCAGTGTGACATCAGTACCTGCCTGGCAAGGCCTGCCGGGCTTATCTTGCCAGCTTCACTCCTGTTCTCTTGACACGTCGCTGGACGGGTGTCACATGTGGGTTTCTTCTGTAGGAGTTGGCTGCCATGTGGAGGATGTTGCCAGTTAATCACCTTGCGGCTTGACACCACACTGATTGATGACGTGGGTCGTTTCTGTGTGGTTGGTATGGTGGTTCAGGCCCCGCAAGCCCCGACAGGTGCTGCCGGGGAGTCTTGGCTGCTTGCTTCTGGTGGTGGCCTGGCCCCTTGTCAGGCTCGCCTTCCCGGCAAGGGAGGCCCTTCTCTTGCCGATATACTGTTCCTTGGCTTGATCCTGACCCCTCTGATCTGCATGTTGGTTCTTCAAGTCTCTTGGCCTTTTAACTTCTGGCTTAAGCTGGTACTCCAATCTTGATCTTGTGCCTGTGCATAGTTGGGAAACATACCTGGGGTCTGTTGCACCGACAACCATGAGAGAGAAATATGCCCTAACAATCTCCCCCTTTTTAATGGATTGATGACAACACGAGATTTGCACAAAGATAGAACAAGATAATATGCAAACTCAACATCTACAAAATATAGACGCCCCCCTATATGTGTGCACTAATTAAGTATTCTTTTGGAATGCAAAGCACACACACTAGGATCAGCACTACCCCTATATTTTATAGACCGGAAACACTTGCAACAACAATATATGAGAGATAAGCAAGAATGCAAGGAAATAGCATGTGAGCATAAAGTTAGGGCACAAGATAGGTAACATCTCACAAGCTAATAAGGAACTTGACATGAAGATAAGGATAGGGTAGCATATGTGTCACACCATATGATAGGTACTTAAGGTTCCACACAAAAACTAAAACAAATCAAATGAGAAAGAGTGCGCGAGAGAACGAAAGCAACGACTAAGGAGACACACTCATGATTCGGCAAATCCCTAAGCTCTCTCCCATTTGGCATCGAGATACCAAAATGGAAAACATCACTAAACTAGTCTAAGGTGGTAGAGATGCTCCAAAACATCATCAGTACTCCTTGTGTTCATTAGACTCGGCATGCTCATCAGACTCCTCTGCTGCCTTATGCTGACGCTCGACCTCTAAGTCTGACCACTCGCAATGTTGTGAGATCCATGACTCCTCATCTGTGATACTCTCCTCAGAACCACTAGCAACCTCCAGAACTAGATGCCTCATCATGATATTGTCACACACGCGAGCCTTCTTCTCAGCCACGTGAGCCCTGTACTATACCTTGGCCTGTAAGAAGAATAGCTTCTTCATCTTTGACTTGAGCTTGGATGCCCAAGATGGTTCCTTGTCAAGAGAAAGAACAAACTCATAGTCTGGCTCAGGCTCATCATCCGAGTAAGTGGGAGCAATCTCCTTGTTCGGGGTAGCAGGTGCAGGTTCAGAACACCATGAGACACCATATGCTTAGTGGGAAGGGACTCCCCTAGAAATTCAGCAGCCCAAGTCTCCTCAATCAAGTTAAAAAGGTTGGGTCCGTAGATAGGCACCTTCTAGTCAAGCACAGTAGACCGAAGCTCACGCCACATGATGTGGGATATGTCCAAGGTAGAGGTCATGCCCTTCTCCTTAATGCACAAAAGAAGCATATCCACCAGATATGAGTGTACCTGATCCAGGTTCCAATGCAAGGAAAAAGGGTGTTGCAAAAGATGCGGTGCATGATGTCCAAGAATGGAATAGGCTCAGTGCGAGTGCCCCCCTTTGGAGTAGTCATAGTCCTAGAGTACCAAATCAACTTGGACTTGTGTTGGGGGGCTATCTCCTTGTGAGGCCTGAGTCCAACAGGGCCGTCTCCCCCCGTATCAACAATGCCCAGACAATCCATGAATGTCTTCCACTCAACCTTTAGTCTCCCACACTAGTCATCCAAGACATGGATCGAACCTTATCAGAATGGAAGTAAACAGTGGCATAGAAGTGTGCCACAATCTCGTAGTCGAAATCCTCGTTGAAGGTGATGATCGGAATGAGCCCCCACTCCTGACAAAGTGCAAGAGCTTCTCCAAAGTACTGCTGATCTTTCTCCATATGAGCGATGTCGATTGACTTGACAGCCGCAAACAGGTTTTATTTCCCTTCAGAATGTCCACATAGATCAGAGATTTCTCCTTGGTCCAGAATGGACGACCAACAAGAGCCGCATCCTGAGGACGACGATATGGGATGCGCAGACGAAACTAAACAAACCCCTTGTGAAGCATGACATTAGGAGGTGTACTCTTCTCCTTCTGCTTGCTTGAGGTCTTCTTCACCTATTACCTTGGGGGCCACTATAACTAGCTTGAGCCTCATCTGTGGAGCGATAGGGCTTGGAGCCACCGTGACGATCTGGGTTCTTGCAGCGTGCTTGATGAGCAGAGCTACTACCACATGGAACACACAAAATAGAGCAAGGGAAAATCAAGTGTAAAGCCACCACATAAGCCAAGAGACAAAAAATGAGAATATAGGGCAGTGCAAAAATTCAGAAAAACTGGTCACAGCAGTAGTACCGCTCCCATCGGTGGTAGTACCACTGCAGGGCAAGCGGTAGTACCGCAGGAGGCGAGTGGTAGTACCACAGTAAGCGGTAGTATCATGCGCGTCCCAGCAATAGTACCGCCCACCCTACGGGGATAAATCCGCGGCATGGATCCAGTAGTACCAGTGACGTAGAAGTTCGAAATTTCGGCAAAGACGACTATATTCCTATCTAGCAATCATCCTGCATCCTACTCATGCGTAGATTTAGCCAAAAATCTATGAACACCACATGCATTGCCCTAGAACCAAAATTCAAAAAATAGAACCGTAGGTGAAGAAAATCAGCGAATCCCCACTCCCAAGCCAGGGAGATGGTCTGTGATGTCTACTATGCAACTTTATTCTTGTAGACTCGTGTTGGGCCTCCAAGCATAGAGTTTTGTAGGATAATAGAAATTTCCCTCAAGTGGATGACCTAAGGTTTATCCATCTGTAGAAGGCATAGATGAAGATGGTCTATCTCAAACAACTCTGCAACCAAACAACAAAGAGTCTCTTGTGTCCCCAACACACGAAATACAATGGTAAATTGTATAGGTGCACTAGTTTAGCGAAGAGATGGTGATACAAGTGTAATATGGATAGTAGATATTGATTTTTGTAATATGAACAATAAAAATAGCAAGGTAGAAAGTAAAAAAATTGAGCAAAAATTGTATTGCAATGCTTGAAAATGAGGCCTAGGGTTCATACTTTCGCTAGTGCAATCACTCAACGAAGCTAATATAATTGGATCGTATAACCATCCCTCCACGTGCGATGAAGAATCACTCTGAAGTTCCTATCTAGCGTAGAACATAAAAAGAAATTTTTTGTAGGGTATGAAACCACCTCAAAGTTATCCTTTCCGATCGATCTATCCAAGAGTTCGTACTAAAATAACACCAAGTTATCCTTTCCGATCGATCTATCTAAGAGTTCATACTAAAATAACACCATATGATACAAATCAACCAACTCTAATGTCACCTAGATACTTAAATGTCTCCACGAGTATCCGTGAGTTGATTAGACGATATGCATCAAATGATTTTAGATTCATAATACTCAATCCAACATAAAGAGCCTCAAAGAGTGCCCCAAGATTTCTACTAGAGAAACAAGGAAGAAAACGTGCATCAACCCCTATGAATAGATTACCCCAATGTCACCTTGGGAAACATGAGTTGAGTGCCCAGACGTACATCAAGTGCTCTCAAATCCAACAAAGTATTCAATCTGATAAAAATGAAATCTCAAAGGGAAACTCAATTCATCACAACAAGATAGAGAGGGGAAAACTCCATATGATCCAACCATATTAACAAAGCTCGTGATACATCAAGATCATGCCAAGTCAAGAAAACGAGAGAGGAAGATACTAAACACATAGCTACTGATACAAACCCTCAGCCCCGGCGGTGGACTACTCCCTCCTCATAATGGTGGCCGCCGGGATGATGAAGATGGCCACCGGTGATGATTTCCCCCTCCGGCAGGGTGCCGAAACGGGGTCTAGATTGATTTTTCGTGGCTACAGAGGCTTGCGGCGGCGAAACTTTTGATCTAGGGTTATTTCTGGAGGTTTCTGTATGTATATGATTTTTTTAGCATCGGTTTCACGCGAAGATGGCCCACGAGGGGCCCACAAGACACTAGGACGAGCTTGAGGGGGCTGGCGCGCCCTGGTAGGTTGTGCCCACCTCGTGGCTCTTCTGGCCCTCACACGAAGCTTCTAGTGCCTCTTTTCTTCCAAAAATCGTCAAAAAGTTCCGTTGCATTTGGAGAACTTTTATTTCTACATAAAAAACAACACCACAGTAGTTCCACTGAAAACAACGTTAGTCCGGGTTAGTTTCATGCAAATCATACCAAAACCATATGAAATTGTTGTTGACATGGCATGAATACTTCATAAATTATAGATACGTTGGACACTTACCAGCATCCCCAAGCTTAATTCCTACTCGCCCTCGAGTAGGTAAATGATAAAAGAAATAATTTAAGAAGTGTGAATGCTAGCATAGTGCATTAGTTTGATCAATGATAATTTCAATCACTTTTTCTAGCATCATAACATCAAATATTTCTCATTAAACTCATCATGACAAAGTAGAAATTGTAAACGGAATTTTTGAGGTGGAATGCTACCTATCATATTCATCATACAATCTTTCTTTTGTACGATGGACATTTGGACTTGAATGATTCAAAGTAATAGTTTATAATTTGACATGAAGACATAAATACTCAAGCATACTAACAAGCAACCATGTCTTTCAAAATATCAATGCTAAAGAAAGCTATCCCTAGCCCATGATGCTCAATCATTGATCCATTAATGAAAGACACTGAAATATTAGCTACATCCAATGAACAAGTATGACAATAGTGTTCCCTAGTTGGTGCTTTATAAGAGAAGATGTAGACTCAAACAAAAATTAAAATTTTCATAAAGGTAAATAGATAGGCCCTTCACAGAGGGAACGAGAGGTTTGTAGAGGTGCCAAAGCTCAAAGCTTAAATTCCTATATAAAAAATGTTTTGAGAGGCATGCTTTTCCTGTCAACAAAAACGACCGAGAATTCACAATATTTTCCATGCTAGATACATCATAGGCGGTTCCCAAACAGAAAATAAAGTTTATTCCTTTTTCCACCATTCTTTTAGAATGCATGGCTATCCGTATCATTGAATGCCTTCCATACCAACACTTTCCAAGGAATTTATTATTGACAACATAAATAAAATTTCTTTTCATTTCAGGACTGGGCATCCCTATTACCTGCCACTCTCGTGCAATGACAAGTGAATGAACACTCATCTTGAGAATAACACGTCAAGCATGGAAAATATTGGCCACCCCTGCCGCTTCATGAGCGGTACAGGCACACAAAAGGAATTTCATTTCGAAAATTAGAGTTGGCACATACAAATTTACTTGGATCGGCATGGAAATACCGCATATAGGTAGGTATGGTGGACTCATTTGGCCCAACTTTGGGTTTAAGGAGTTGGATGCACAAGCAATATTCCCGCTTAGTACAAATGAAGGCTAGCAAATTGATTGAGAAGCGACCAACCAAGAAAAAAATTGATCATAAATGAGCATTAAACATAACTAACACCGAATAATGGATCATAAATGTACAAACGTAACTATTGACTTTACGTTCTTGCATAGCGAATCACAAATCTTAACACCGATATTCCTACTAAAGCACAATTACTCACCAACATGACCCACATATTATTGTCTCCGTATCGAAAAACTATTGCAAGGAATAAAACTTATAATATCCAACGATCTATATGAAAGTTTTCATTATATCATTCTTGACTATTCATCATATTAGTAACAAATTTATATATTACCATTGCTACTAACAAGCTCTCAAGTAAATTTAAGTCAAGCATGACAGCATTCGACAAACTACTCCAAAAAGATATAAGTGAAGATCAAATGAGTAGTTAAGTAAATAGATTGCTATTTGAGGACGCTCTCTTATTTAAAAACCTTTTGGATCTAAGTATTTTATTAAAACAACAATCAAAATAAAATAAAATGACATTCCAAGAATAGCACACATCATGTGAATAATTAAAAACTTAGGCTCAACCGATACTAACCGATAATTGTTGATGAAGAAAGGTGGGATGCCTACCAGGGCATCCCCAAGCTTAGATGCTTGAGACTTCTTGGAATATTATCTTGGAATGCTTCGGTCATCCCCAATACTGATCCTTTGTGTCTCCTTAATTCCTTTTATATCACGGTTTCCCTAAATCTTAAAAACTTCATCACAAAAAACTCAACAAGAACTTGTGAGATAAGTTAGTATAAATCAATGCAATAACCTTATCATTATCTACTGTAGAAAATCACTAAAATTATTATTTAACATTGCATACTAAATTCTTCTGCATATTTTATAGCCCTATCCTCAAATAGAATCATGAAACAAGCAAACATATGCAAAAAATGCAAACATAACAACAATATGTCTAAACAGGACAATCTATAAAGAATGCAAGAAGATTCATACTTATTTAACTCCAAAAATTCTGAAAAATTACCACATTGTAGAAATTTTGTTTTAGATAATTGTGTCAAAATTTCAAGATTTTATCATGTTCTGACTTTCCAGAAGAATTTAGACAATGATAGAAAACTATGTGTTTTTAAATAGCAACATGTGGATTTGCAAAATAAGCATGGTAAATGCTATACTTGACATTTTTATTAAAGTAAAAGATACAAAATGTTACTCTAAATAAAATCTAGAAAATCAAAATAAAATAAAATGACGCTCCAAGCAAAAAACATATCATGTGACGAATGAAGATATAGCTCCAAGTGAGGTTACCGATAATGTTAAAGACAAAGGAGGGGATGCTTTCCGGGGCATCCCAAAGTTTAGTTGCTTGGATCTTCCATGAATACTATCTTGGGGGTTCCTTGGGCAGCCCCAAGCTTATGGTCTTGTCATAGCTTATTCTCCTCTTATCGATATCTCACCCAAAACTTGCAAACTTCAATCACACAAAACTCAACAGAACTTCGTGAGATAGGTTAGTATGATAAAGAGCAAACGATTCACTTTTGGTACTGTCAAAGACAAGATTCATAATTGTTATCAAACAATACCTACTAGACCGTATCATTTCCACAATTTATATTGAGCAATATAAGCCATAGAAACTAGGAAACAAGCAAACTATGCATTGAAAACAGAATATGCAAAAATAGAACAGTTTGTAATGATCTGGACAATGACCATACTTCTTTACTCAAACAATTCTGAAAAATTAGGAAAACATAGAAATTTGTATATCAATCATCTATAAAAAATTCAGAATTTATCACCTTCCTGTGAATTTAAACAATTATGTTACTAGAAGCAAAAGTTTCTGTTTTTCCACAGAATCAAGTCAACTGTCATCGAGAATATCCTGATGGCTTTACTTGGCACTTTTTGAAAAAAGTTATAAAACATGATCACTACAGTAGCCTAATCATGCGAACACACAAAAAAAGTAGGGGTAAGTGTTGGGTTGTCTCCCAACAAGCGCTTTTCTTTAATGCCTTTTAGCTAGGCATGATGATTTCAATGATGCTCGCATAAAAGTAAAGAATTGGAACATGAAAAAGAGCATCATGAAACACATGGCAAGAACATTTAATCCTAACCGACACCCTATGCATGGGGACTTTGTGAGCAAACAATTCATGGGAGCAAGAATCAACTAGCGTAGGAAGGCAAAACAAACATAACTTCAAGATTTTCAACACATATAGAGGAAACTTGACATTACTGAGATATGTAAAAGCATATGTTCCTCTGTCATAATAATTTGAATATAACAATATATCTATCACATAAAACATTATTTTCATGATCCACAAGCATAGAATTTTTATTACTCTCCTGTCAGTGCAACAAACCCTGGGTCTGTTACCTAGACTGTGCACATCCCTAAGATCAAGATTGCAACATCCAAGACCATACCAAACACAAGAGATGAGCCCTTTGAGGAATCACAGGGAGGATCAAGACGACCAAGTCAAGCCATGAGAAGCAAGACAATACTAAGGGAAAACCTCCCTTGCCGGGCAGGCGATGCTGGCAAGGTCAAGGTAGTTGTAGCGATCCAACCTCAAACGGTAGAATCTCTGTGCATAAGTGTCATCCCTGGATCGGTAATGCTGACGCACACAGTACTTCGAAGGATTTATAACACAGTAGCAATCACACACTTATTACATCGATAGTTACAAGAGAGAACTTATTACAATAAATATGGCTTAAGGCCATCTAAATGATAACAGCGGAAGGCTTGGAAGATAAAGTGAGTCCATCAACTCCAACGGCATAGCAGAGTGCACGGCAACGACCTAGCGCACCTTACTCTTTGCATGAAAAGTCTGCAACATGATATGTTGCAGCCCGAAACGGGTCTGCACATGGAATATGCTGGCAAGATAACACAGTAGAGCAATGAACAAGTAAAGGCTATCACTACATGCATATGAGGCTGTTGGAGGCTCTATGGTTATAATGTTTTGCAAAAAGCCAATTTTTCTCTACAACAAAGGAATGTATTTTGTTTAACTGTCATGGTAGTTGTTAAACATTGAGAAGGTTCCTCCAACTCAATCCCAATTAAACATTATTAATAACCCAAAAATTAATTAATAGAGTGATGAGATCAACATGATAATCCAACATCCAGATACTGAAAATTGTCCATAACCGGGAACACGGCTAACCATGATTAGTTTATACACTCGGCAGAGGTTTGCGCACTTTTCCCCACAAGACTCGATCTCCCCCGTTGGATTTCTCGCACTACAAGGTGTTTGAGAAATGGATGACCAGGACACAGTCTTTCATAAACATTAACTCTAACCGTGGGTAGACAGTACCAACCTACATCCCCTACATCTGCTAGCCTACCACGGGAAGAGGTCATGCAAATTACTCAACTATGCTCGAGCCCATAATAGCTTGTGGCCACACACAGAAGTTTCTAGCATGAATAATCTTATGATCCCTTTGAGCCTGGGTGGCGAACCATAGGATGATCACACGGGTACTCCGGGATATCCTAGGACAACACTGGATTCTCCAGGTGCCCGCAACCAATCCACCCAGATATGTATTTAAGTAGCCACCTTAAGTTAACCATTAATTAACAATCTCACGTTTTTCATGGATACACTCAAACCCAATCCACGTCTACGAGCATAGCATGGCAGGATAGGCATAACGTAGAACTAACTCCCAGGGTTTGATAATAAAAGGGCAATAGGTTCTACCTCATCATCTACTTCCCAAAACCCACATGTTAAGAGATCCTACTCATGCAATGTTTGAGGGTTGTATCTAATTCATAAAACTGGGTAAGAAAAAGGGTGTGATCAAAGTGTTACTTGCCTTGCTGATGATCCGCAAAACCTAGAGACTTGTACTAGCACGCTGCGCACTCCGAGAATTTTATCACAAACAAACAATAGCATACATAAGCACTCAAGCAAAGATTCACGGATAAAACTCAAGTAAGAAGATCCAAACTGAAAGTTCAACTGAAGAGCTTTGATTTGCAAAAAGAAACAATCGAATCGGAGCTATGGAACTAAAACTACGGTCGAAAGAACTTAGAAATCAAATCTTCTTGAAATCAAATTTTAAGTTGCCAAACCTTGTTCAAGTTTATTAAATAGAAAGAGGGGTTCGAGATGAAGATTTTGGGGTTCGTTTCACTGGATTTGGACAAACGGTTAAGAAACAGTGAGGGTTTGAAGATCAGCAGCTAATCTGCAATAAAAATAATCACGGATAGGTCCCTGGCCGAAAATAAACAGAAAAGGAAAAATCTATCAGATGAACGTCCGCTAATAGAGACAAACAGGAGAACGTGTTTGTTTAAACGAACGAACGATTACTAAATAACTAAACTGAATAAAACCGAACCGATCTATATGAAAAAAACAGATCTATTGTTTCAAAAAACTGAACTATTTTACCTAAACCGAAAAAACCGGGGCGAAAACCAGCGAGGTCAACCGCGGGATTGCAGCGGTGGCGGTGGCTTCTCCGGCGTGCGGCGGGGCTCGAAGAGGTGGCGGGGCGAGGCGAGGCACGGCAACGGCGGCGTGTGGTTGTGCGGCGGCGGCAGGCGGCAGGCGGCGGCGGCTGCGAGTTTGCTGCTGCTGCGGCTTGCATGGAGGGGGTTGCTGGTGGTGAGGGGCGGCGGCGGCGGGTATTTAAAAGGGGAGGGGGCGACTCGGGGTGCTTGGGGGAGGGGCGACGGAGGCATGTCTGGGACGGACACGACGTCCATGGCGGCGGTGGCGCTCGGGAGTCCTCTCCCAAGCCGAAGCGGGAGGCGCACGGCTGGGCCGGCTGGGCTTCGGCCCGGCTCGGTCCGAAACATTTTTTTAATAAGATTCCACCAAGAAAAATCCTAATAAAATATTTAAAAAAATTCAAAAATGCCAAAAACAATTTTCACCATCTAAATAGAATATTTAGAACAAAGGGAACATTTTCTTGGCCTAAAATGCAATTTTGGAAAAATGCATATTTTTTTAATTCAAATAAAATAGCAATAAAATCCAAATAAAATTATTTATTTGATTTTAACATTTTCCTTCAATATTTCGTTTATCTTGGAGAAGTCATATTATCTCCTCTCATATATTTCTAATATTGGAAATATTATTTGGAGAGAAAAATAATTAAAACCAAAGTGATCCACTTTTCAATATTTGAGAAAATTCAAATATGAAAATAATAAAATTCCCAACTCTCTCCGGGGGTCCTTGAGTTGCTTAGGATTTTTTGTAGGATCACAAAACCAAGATGCAAATAAAATATGATATGCATATGATGACCTATCTATAACATTCAAAATTGAAAATTTGGGATGTTACAAACCTACCCCCCTTAAGGTGAATCTCTCCCTCGAGATTCAGGTTAGCTAGAAAATAGGTGTGGGTGGTCTTTCCGTATATCATCCTCTCGTTCCTAGGTGGCTTCATCCTCGGTATGGTGGCTCCACTGAACTTTGCAAAACTTGATAACTTTGCTACGGGTAACTTGGCTGGCAAACTCGAGAATCTTGATTGGTTTCTCCTCATAGGTCAGATCACTATTCAACTGAATTACTTCCTGGGGCATTGTATCTCTTAGAGGAATATTGGCCATCTCAGCATGGAACTTCTTCAACTGGGAAACGTGAAACACATCATGAACTCCTGACAGTCCTTCGGGTAACTCCAACTTGTAGGCTACATTTCCCATACGTTCCAAAACTCGGTATGGTCCTACAAATCTGGGGGCTAACTTTCCCTTAACTCCAAAACGTTTAACTCCTCGCAAGGGTGACACTCGAAGATATGCTCTGTCTCCGATTTCATAGACTACCTCCTTGCGTTTTGAGTCTGCATAACTCTTCTGCCTGGACTGAGCTACCTCCAGTCTATCTCGAATCAACTTAACCTTCTCTTCTGACTCTTTGATCAAATCTGGTCCAAACAACTGGCGGTCTCCAACTTCATCCCACATTAATGGTGTCCTGCAGCTTCTTCCATAAAGCTTCGAAAGGAGCCATCTTCAAACTGGCTTGATAACTGTTGTTGTATGAGAACTCCGCGTACGGCAAATTATCATTCCAACTAGATCCATAATCTAGCGCACAAGCTCTCAACATGTCCTCCAGAATCTGATTGACTCTCTTGGTCTGTCCATTTGTCTGCGGATGAAAAGTTGTACTGAACTCTAGCCTGGTACCCAAAGTCTGGTGCAACTAGTGCCAAAACTTTGAAGTAAACCGTGTTCGTCTATTTGATACGATAGTCCTCGGAAATCCATGCAAACATACGATCCTGGTCATATATATCTTGGCCAACTTCGCACTCGTATAGGTGGTTTTCACTGGGATAAAGTGAGATACTTTGGTCAGACGATCCACTACTACCCAAATAGTATCATATCCCGATCGGGTCCTGGGTAATCCGGTGATAAAATCCATGCCAAGCTTGTCCCACTTCCATTCGGGTATCGGCATAGCCTGCAGTAATCCTGCTGGCTTCTGATGTTCTGCCTTCACCCTCTGACATACATCACATACTGCTACATACTCGGCAATATCCTTCTTCATACTAGTCCACCAGAAACGCTCCTTTAAATCCAAATACATCTTGGTGTTTCCGGGGTGTATCGAGTATGGCGAGTCATGAGCCTCCTGAAGTATCAACTTCCTGATATCTGCATTATTGGGCACATAAACACGGTCTTCAAACCACAAGGTGTCATGCTCATCTTCACGAAAACCTTTGGCTTTTCCTTTGCTCATCTTCTCCTTTATCTCAGCAATTTCCTCATCATCCTTCTGAGCTTCTCAAATCTTTCCCAATAATGTCAACTGAACCTCCAATGCTACAACAAAACCTCTAGGGACTATCTCCAAACAAAGCTCGCTGAGATCTTCAACTAATTCCTTTGGCAGTCCTCCGCTTACGAGCGTATTGGCATAACTCTTCTGGCTCAAAGTGTCTGCTGCGACATTGGCCTTTCCTGGATGATAGTGCAACTTCATATCATAATCCTTTATAAGCTCCAACCATCTCCTTTGCCTGAGATTCAACTTCTTCTATGTGAAAATGTAATTCAAACTCTTATGATCTGTGTACACATCACAATGATTTCCAATAAGAAAATGCCTCTAGGTCTTGAGCACATGCACTACAGCTGCTAACTCCAAATCATGCGTAGCATAATTCAACTCATGCGGTCAAAGCTGACGTGAGGCATATGAAACAACTCTTCTGTCTTGCATAAGTACGCCTCCAAGTCCTAAGAGGGATGCGTCGCAATACACTTGGAAATCCTTGCTTATATCCAGCAGAATCA
>NC_041386.1:402816112-402834395 GCF_002162155.2 Triticum dicoccoides
AGCTCCTGAAAACTTGTCTCACATTCATCTGTCCATTTGAACTTGGTGTCCTTTTTCAAAAACTCCGTAATGGGCTCCGCAATCTTAGAAAAATTCTCAATGAATCTCCGGTAATATCATGCGAGTCCCAGAAAACTGCGGATCTCTCCAACTGAGGTGGGTGCCAACCACTCCGTGACAGACTGAACCTTGGTAGGATCCACTACTATACCTTCTCCTAATATAACATGTCCAAGGAATCCAACTTCCTTCAACCAAAACTCACACTTGCTGAACTTGGCATATATCTAATGTTCCCTGAGTTTCTCGAGAACTAAACGCAAATGCTCCTTGTGTTCCTCTTCATTCTTCGAGTATACCAAAATGTCATCAATGAACACCATGAAAAATTTATCCAAGAACTCCATGAACACCTTATTCATCATACTCATGAAATAGGCAGGGGCGTTAGTCAATCCAAATGACATAACCGTGTACTCATATAGCCCGTAGCTCGTGGTGAAGGTTGTCTTAGTTATATCCTGTTCTCGCATCTTCAGCTGGTGATATCTTGATCGAAGATCGATCTTGTAAAATACTTTAGCTCCTTGCAACTGGTCAAACAAATCATTGATCATCGGCAGCAGGTACTTGTTCTTGATCGTCACTTCATTCAATGCACGACAATCAACTACCATTCTCAAAGATTTATCCTTATTCTCAACCAAGAGCACTGGGGCTCCCCATGGTGACAAACTTCGATGAATGTAACCTTTCTCCAATAACTCCTTAATCTGTTTCTTAATCTCCTCCAGATCATTTGCGGGCATCTGATATGGTGTCTTTGGTATTGGTTCGGTGCCTGACAACAGCTCTATCAAAAACTCAATGTCTCGATCTGGTGGCATGTCGGGTAACTCCTCTGGAAATACATCCGGATAATCCTTCACTACAGGCACTTCCCCCTGAACAACTCCCGTGAGAGTATTTATGTGAGTCCTTTTTGGTGCATGCCTGGATACATACTTAATCCTTTTTCCCTCCGGGGTGGTGATTAGAATTGACCTACTAGCACAATCAATGTTTCCTCCATACTTCCTCAGCCAATCCATACCCAGTATCACGTCCAATCCTTGTGACTCTAGAATTATTAGGTCTGAGGGGAAAACATGGCTGCAATGTTTAAGATAAACGTTCGCACCATCGGCTGGCCATATACTCTGCACCTGGTGAGCTTACTAACATTGGTGTGCTAAGGGCTAAGGTGGGTAACTTAAACTTGTCCACAAATCCCCTTGAAATGTATGAATGCGATGCACCAGTATCAAAAAGAACAAGAGCGGTAAATGACTTAACCAAAAACTTACCGATAACTGCATCTAGCTGCCCTTCAACTTGCTCCACATTCACATGGTTCACTTGTCCCTTGCTCAAAGGGTTGGGATTCTTCCCAGAGCTTCCATTTCCATTTCCATTCTTTGCTTCAAAACATTCGGTGGCGTAATGTCCAGTCTTCCCACACTTGAAACAAGTAATGTGACTTAGATCCCTCTTGGCGGGTGTGGCTGGGTTAGAGTGGTTCTGATTACTGCATGCCCCATTCCCGTTTCCATTCTTGGGGCCACTATGGTTATGTGAACATCCTCCATTGTGGGTATGGCCTCCATGGTTATGGGTATATCCTCCGGAGTTCGGGGTGAAACGAGGCTTCTGCTGAGCTCCTGAATTGTACTTCCCTGGTCCATACCTCCTTTTGCGTCTCTCAATCTGCTGCTGCTTCCCTTCAATCATAAGAGACTTATCTACCAACTCTTGGTAGTTGTTAAATGTTGCCACCATTAACTGCATGCTCATCTCATCATTCAGCCCTTCCATAAACTTCTCATGTTTCGCGGCATCTGTGGCCACATCATCTAGGGCATAGCGAGCTAACTTGCTAAACTCATCCACGTACTGCCCCACACTACGGTTGCCCTGGCATAAGTTGCGAAACTCACGCTTCTTCATGCTCATAGCTCCAGTTGAGACATGAGCAGTGCGGAATGCTTGCTAAAACTACTCCCAAGTAACATTGGCTATAGGGAAAGTGGCTGTGTAATTCTCCCACCATGAAGCTGCAGGTCCATCGAATTGGTGTGCGGCAAAACGCACCTTCTCAGCGTCTATGCAACCTGCAGTGGTCAGCTCCCTTCCAATCCTGCATAGCCAGTCATCAGTAACTATGGGCTCGGTGCTACTAGGAAAACACCGGCGGCTGCAACCTCAGAAAACGGGCTAAGTTGTCAACTGGAGGTGGTGGCGATGGGTTGTTGTTATTGTTGTTGTTGTTGTTGCCTTGATTCTGAACTAGCAACTGCATCAGTGTATTCTGCTATTGGATCAACTGAGTCAGCTCCGGTTGGAAGGCAAATCTGGGGTCATGTCTAGGAGGCATCTGATGGGTTCAGAGGGGAGAGATTATAATAGAGTGAGGTCTAGTGAGAAAGCACTACCCATATGCACATGAGACAAACAAAATCATATCACACCAAAACAATTTCAAGTAAGGGCATACAATCGATCTAACTATCGTTACAGTGCTCGGACTACTAATATATACATGGGACCTAAGCATGCACCCAATGACGCAGATTTTATTTTCCATCCAATTTATATGCACTGGAGCATGTGCATGTAGTCCAAATTTGAATTATGCACATAAAATGCATTAAGAACTCAGTTCATGCATAAAAATTTCCAAACGAACCCCGAAATATCACAAAACATGATAGCATGCCAAGTTTCATGAATTTTAGATGAGTTTTGGATTTACTAGAATTTAAAAACCAGGCATGTCAATGTTTGCGGCCGAGTGACGGTGGCAGGGTGTTTGAAATTCATTCCCATTTCTTGCATGGGACCTAAGCATGCAACCAATTACACATATTTCATTTTTCAATAAGTTTATATGCACTGGAGCATGTACATGTAGTTCAAATTTGAATTACGTGCATAAAATGCCTGGAAAACCCAGTTAATGTATAAAAATGTACAAACGAACCCTGGATCATTCCAATTTTGTTGACAACACACCTATAGTTGCATGTTCACTACAGATATAAGTTTTAACAATTCAAACACCATCCTTTGTAGCTCTGACCCCATTACATAATTCAAATGATCAAGATGATAAATCAAGTAGATTGCACACAGTTTATTATCACCAACCGTGTGAGATGCAGCACAAAATATCTTGGAGCACCATCGGTGTATAGTATGCCCATAGCTTACGAGAGAAGGTGTGTCGGCTATAGTCCACAACGCGCCAGTTCTGAATAAGGGACCGTGTCTGATGACACTTTGCGCGCCAGTTTTTTGGCTGAACTGATTCCAAATTTTCGGCTTCCGCGGAAATATCTACCTCCTCGCCCCTCCCCCTTACCAAAAGACACATTTCCCCTCTTTCCGCCTTCCTTTCCATGTTGAAACATTCACTCCTTGCTTGCAGCACCGCCGCCTCCTCGCCGGTGACCCTCCTTCACGCTCCTCGGCCTCGCCTATCCAGGTAGGTAATCCACACCCGACCCCCATCCTCCTCCTCCTTTCACATCCCACATGCCCCAACCGCCGGTGCGAGTGCGACACCTTCCACCCAAATCATTGACCCCTCCACCAAATAAGCGTCGATCTAAGCCATGGTGCATGCAGTATAGCCAGGACCTCGAGGAGCATTTGGCAGCAGAGAAGCAAATCGCGGCCGCACGCGTGGATGAGGTCACGATGGCTGCCATTCGTGCCGGCTCCCCGATCTTGAAGGAGCACCTTGCTATTTTCTAGCTACACCGGTTATGCATGCTCGCTTTACCCGTTGTGTGTGTTGTTCCTGCCTTTCCTTCACAAAATCTTGTGAATTGTGCTATCTAATTTTACCATGCAATCTGTTGCTCTATTGTATATGTTCTATATGTCGTGCAGTGTGGTGCTCACTTATTAACTATTTTGTTAATTTGTTCTTGTCTTCAGTTAACTGTTTGGTTCAATTCTGCATGTGATGTTCAATTCTTCAGGCTGCAATTTTGTATTGTCTTCCATGTGAGAAATAAATCGAATTTATCTTTACAAAATTGTGGGTGCATTCTTTTATTGTATACCATGTTAGGAATAAATTGAATTTGGCTATAGTAAAAACATGAGAAACAAATACAATTCCTACAATTGGTTGTAGTTAACTGTTTGGTTCACTGTCTGATCTTCTATTAGGAGTATGTTATATTGTGGAATGTGGTGCTCAGTTAATATTTGGTTCATTTGTTGTGGTGTTTAGTTAACTGCTTGCTTCAATGTTATATTGTGCAATGTGGTGCTCAGTTAATGTTTGGTTCATTAGTTGTGGTGTTTAGTTCACTGCTTGGTTCAATGTTATATTCTGCAATGTGGTGCTCGGTTAATGTTTGGTTCATTTGTTGTGGTGTTTAGTTAACTGCTTGGTTCAATTCTGCAATGAGATGTCCAATTGTCGTGGGTAGAATTTTGTATTGTTGTGCATGTGAGGAATAAATCGAATTTGGCTGCAATTAATACATGAGAAACATATACAAGTGTTATGTTTTCCAGTTCTTAATCATGCTTGGTTTGGATAAATTGGTTTTCCATGTGGCTCAAATTAATCTGATGAATCTGCAATGTGATTATTTTTCATCAACATATTTTACTAATAGCATGCAAACCCTTACTTAGCCTGATGGCTAACTACCTTATATGTGTTGCAGGGAAACAATGGGAAGCACTAATGTTTACAATCGAGGTTAACACATGCATGGTCCGTTGTCTAATAGAACATTATTGTGCAATTGCAGGAACCATTGTAATATTTAGGTTTTTAATAATTTGGTCTTGTAGATCTAGGTCCTACTGTCAGAGGTTTTGACCCACTGTTCGTGTTGGGGAATGTAGTAATTTCAAAAATTCTCCTCCGCACACGCAAGATCAAGGTGATGCATAGCAACGAGAGGGGAGAGTGTGATCTACGTACCCTTGTATACCTAAAGCGGAAGCGTTAGCACAACGCGGTTGATGTAGTCGTACGTCTTCACGGCCCGACCGATCAAGCACCGAAACTATGGCACCTCCGAGTTCTAGCACACGTTCAGCTCGATGACGATCCCCGGACTCCGATCCAGCAAAGTGTCGGGGAAGAGTTCCGTCAGCACGACGGCGTGGTGACGATCTTGATGTACTACCATCGCAGGGCTTCGCCTAAGCACCGCTACAATATTATCGAGGATTATGATGGAAGGGGGCACCGCACACGGCAAAGAATATGATCACGTGGATCAACTTGTGTCTAGGGGTGCCCCCTGCCCCCGTATATAAAGGAGCAAGGGGAGGAGGCCGGCCCTAGGAGGGGCGTGCCAGGGAATAGGATTCCTACTCCTAGTTGGAGTAGGTTTCCTCCTTTCCTAGTCCAACTAGGAGAAGGGGGGAAAGGGGGGAATAGGGGAAGGAAGGGAGAGAGGGGCCGCGCCGCAAACCCCTTGTCCAATTCGGACTGGGCTTGGGAGGGGCGCACGCCACCTCCTGGTCCTTCCCACTAAGGCCCATTAAGGCCCATTGCTTCTTCCTCGTATTCCCCTAACTCCCCGGTACCTCCGAAAATACCCAAATCACTCGGAACCTTTCCGATGTCCGAATATAGTCGTCCAATATATCGATCTTTACGTCTCGACCATTTCAAGACTCCTCGTCATGTCTCCGATCTCATCCGGGACTCCGAGCTCCTTAGGTACATCAAAACTCATAAACTCATAATATAATTGTCATCGAAACCTTAAGCGTGAGGACCCTACGGGTTCGAGAACAATGTAGACATGACCGAGACACGTCTCCGGTCAATAACCAATAGTGGAACCTGGATGCTCATATTGGCTCCCACATACTCTACGAAGATCTTTATCGGTCAGACCGCATAACAACATACGTTGTTCCCTTTTTCATCGGTATGTTACTTGCCCGAGATTCGATCGTCGGTATCTCAATACCTAGTTCAATCTCGTTACCGGCAAGTCTCTTTACTCGTTTTGTAATACATCATCTCGCAACTAACTCATTAGTTGCAATGCTTGCAAGGCTTATGTGATGTGCATTACCGAGAGGGCCCAGAGATCCTCTCCGATAAACGGAGTGACAAATCCTAATCTCGAAATACGCCAACCCAACATGTACCTTTGGAGACACTTGTAGAGCTCCTTTATAATCACCCAGTTACGTTGTGACGTTTGGTAGCACACAAAGTGTTCCTCCGTCAAACGGGAGTTGCATAATCTCATAGTCATAGGAACATGTATAAGTCATGAAGAAAGCAATAGCAACATACTAAACGATCGGGTGCTAAGCTAATGGAATGGGTCATGTCAATCATATCATTCTTCTAATGATGTGATCCCGTTGATCAAATAACAACTCTTTTGTTCATGGTTAGGAAACATAACCATCTTCGATTAATGAGCTTGTCAAGTAGAGGCATACTAGTGACACTCTGTTTGTCTATGTATTCACACATGTATTATGTTTCCGGTTAATACAATTCTAGGATGAATAATAAACATTTATCATGATATAAGGAAATAAATAATAACTTAATTATTGCCTGTAGGGCATATTTCCTTCAGTCTCCCACTTGCACTAGAGTCACTAATCTAGTTCACATCGCCATGTGATTCAACACTAATAGTTCACATCACCATGTGATTAGCACCCATAGTTCACATTGTCATGTGACCTATACCCAAAGGGTTTACTAGAGTCAGTAATCTAGTTCACATCGTTTAAGTGATTAACACCCAAAGAGTACTAAGGTGTGATCATGTTTTGCTTGTGAGATAATTTTAGTCAACGGGTCTGTCACATACAGATCCGTAAGTATTTTGCGAATTCTATGTCTACAATGCTTTGCACGGAGCTACTCTTGCTAATTGCTCCCACTTTCAATATGTATCTAGATCGAGACTTAGAGTCATCCAGATCTATGTCAAAACTTGCATCGACGTAACTTTTTACGACGAACCTTTTTGTCACCTCCATAATTGAGAAATATTTCCTTATTCCACTAAGGATAATTTTGACCGCTGTCCTGTGATCTACTCTTAAATCACTATTATACTCCCTTGCTTAACACAGTGTAGGGTATATAATAGATCTGGTACACAGCATGGCATACTTTATAGAACCTATGGCTGAGGCATAGGGAATGACTTTCATTCTCTTTCTATCTTCTGCCGTGGTCGGGCTTTGAGTCTTACTCAATTTCACACCTTGTAACACAGCCAAGAACTCTTTCTTTGACCGTTCCAATTTTTGAACTACTTCAAAATATTGTCAAGGTATGTACTCATTGAAAAAAACTTATCAAGCATCTTGATCTATCTCTATAGATCTTGATCCTTAATATGTAAGCAGCTTCACCGAGGTCTTTCTTTGAAAAACTTCTTTCAAAACACTCCTTTATGCTTTGCAGAATAATTCTACATTATTTCCGATCAACAATATGTCATTCACATATACTTATCAGAAATGTTGTAGTGCTCCCACTTCACTTTCTTGTAAATACAGGCTTCACCGCAAGTCTCTATAAAACTATATGCTTTGATCATCTCATCAAAGTGCATATTCCAACTCCGAGATGCTTGCCCCAGTCCATAGATGGATCGCTGGAGCTTGCACATTTTGTTAGCACTTTTAGGATTGACAAAACCTTCTGGTTGTATCATATACAACTCTTCTTTAATAAATCCATTAAGAAATGCAGTTTTGTTTATCCATTTGCCGGATTTCATAAAATGCGGCAATTTCTAACATGATTCGGACAGACTTAAGCATAGATACGAGTGAGAAACTCTCATCGTAGTCAACACCTTGAACTTGTCGAAACCTTTTTCGACAAGTCTAGCTTTGTAGATAGTACTACTATCAGCGTCCATCTTCCTCTTTGAAGATCCATTTAATCTCAATGGCTCGATGATCATTGGGCAAGTCAATCAAAGTCCATACTTTGTTCTCATACATGGATCTCATCTCAGATTTCATGGCCTCAAGCTATTTCGCGGAATCTGGGCTCATCATCGCTTCCTCATAGTTCGTAGGTTCGTCATGGTCAAGTAACATGACCTCCAGAAGTGGATTACCGTACCACTCTGGTGCGGATCTCTCTCTAGTTTTACCTACGAGGTCCGGTAGTAACTTGATCTGAAGTTACATGATCATCATCATTAGCTTCCTCACTAATCGGTCTAGTAGTCATAGGAATAGATTTCTGTGATGAACTACTTTCCAATAAGGGAGCAGGTACAGTTACCTCATCAAGTTCTACTTTCCTCCCACTCACTTCTTTCAAGAGAAATTCCTTCTCTAGAAAGGATCCATTCAAAGAAACGAATATCTTGCCTTCGGATCTGTGATAGAAGGTGTACCCAACATTCTCTTTTGGGTATCCTATGAAGACGCACTTCTCCGATTTGGGTTTGAGCTTATCAAGTTGAAACTTTTTCACATAAGCATTGCAACCTCAAACTTTAAGAAAAGACAGCTTAGGTTTCTTGCCAAACCATAGTTCATACGGTGTTGTTTCAACGGATTTAGATGGTGCCCTATTTAACGTGAATGCAGCTGTCTCTAATGCATAACCCCAAAACGATAGTGGTAGATCAGTAAGATACATCATAGGTCGCACCATATCTAATAAAGTACGGTTATGACGTTCGGACACACCATTACATTGTGGTGTTCCAGGTGGCGTGTGTAGTGAAACTGTTTCACATTGTTTTTAACTGAAGGCCAAACTCGTAACCCAAATACTCTTCTCTACGATCAGATCGTAGAAACTTTATTTTCTTGTTACAATGATTTTTCACTTGACTCTGAAATTCTTTGAACTTTTCAAATGTTTCAGACTTATGTTTCATCAAGTAGATATACTCATATCTGCTCAAATCATCTATGAAGATCAGAAAATAATGGTACCTGTCGCGAGCCTCAA
The DNA here is from genome assembly GCF_002162155.2 of Triticum dicoccoides. Lineage (NCBI taxonomy): Eukaryota > Viridiplantae > Streptophyta > Magnoliopsida > Poales > Poaceae > Triticum > Triticum dicoccoides. Next base: position 402,825,102 of record NC_041386.1, read on the forward strand.
TATTCATCGGACCACATACATCAGTATGTATGATTTCCAACAAATCTGTTGCTCGCTCCATTGTTCCGAAGAACAGAGTCTTAGTCATCTTGCCCATGAGGCATGGTTCGCAAGCATCAACTGATTCATAATCAAGTGATTCCAAAAGTCCATCAGCATGGAGTTTCTTCATGCGCTTTACACCAATATGACCTAAACGGCAGTGCCACAAATAAGTTGCACTATCATTAATAACTTTGCATATTTTGGCTTCAATATTATGAATATGTGTATCACTACGATCGAGATCCAATGAACCATTTTCATTGGGTGTGTAACCATATAAGGTTTTATTCATGTAAACAGAACAACAATTTGTTCTCTTACTTAAATGAATAACCGTATTGCAATAAACATGATCAAATCATATTCATGCAAACACCAAATAACACTTATTGAGGTTCAACACTAATCCCAAAAGTATAGGGAGTGTGCGATGATGATCATATCAATCTTGGAACTACTTCCAACACACATCGTCACCTCACCCTTAACTAGTCTTTGTTCATTCTGCAACTCCCGATTCAAGTTACTAATCATAGTAACTGAACTAGTATCAAATACTGAGGGGTTGCTATAAAAACTAGTAAAGTACACATCAATAACATGTATATCAAATATACTTATGTTCACTTTCCCATCCTTCTTATCCACCAAATACTTGGGGCAGTTCCACTTCCAGTGACCAGTCCCTTTGCAGTAGAAGCACTTAGTCTCAGGCTTAGGATCAGACTTGGGCTTCTTCACTTGAGTAGCAACTTGCTTGTCGTTCTTCTTGAAGTTCCCCTTCTTCCCTCTGCCCTTTTCTTGAAACTAGTGGTCTTGTCTACCATCAACACTTGATGTTTTTCTCGATTTCTACCTTCGTCAATTTCAGCATTACGAAGAGCTTGGGAATCGTTTCCGTTATCCCTTGCATATTATAGTTCATCACGAAGTTCTACTAACTTGGTGATGGTGACTAGAGAATTCTGTCAATCACTATTTTATCTAGAAGATTAACTCCCACTTGATTCAAGCGATTGTAGTACCTAGACAATCTGAGCACATGCTCACTGCTTGAGCGATTCTCCTCCATCTTTTAGCTATAGAACTTGTTGGAGATTTCATATCTCTCAACTCGGGTATTTGCTTGAAATATTAACTTCAACTCCTCGAACATCTCATATGGTCCATGACATTCAAAACGTCTTTGAAGTCCCGATTCTAAGCCGTTTAAGCATGGTGCACTAAACTATCAAGTAGTCATCATATTGAGCTAGCCAAACGTTCATAACGTCTGCATCTGCTCCTGCAATAGGTCTGTCACCTAGCGGTGCATCAAGGACATAATTCTTCTGTGCAGCAATGAGGATAAACCTCAGATCACGTATCCAATCTGCATCATTGCTACTAACATCTTTCAACACAATTTTCTCTAGGAACATATCAAAATAAACACAGGGAAGCAACAACGCGAGCTATTGATCTACAACATAATTTGCAAAATACTACCAGGACTAAGTTCATGATAAATTTAAGTTCAATTAATCATATTACTTAAGAACTCCCACTTAGATAGACATCCCTCTAATCCTCTAAGTGATCACGTGATCCAAATCAACTAAACCATGTCCGATCATCACGTGAGATGGAGCAGTTTCATTGGTGAACATCACTATGTTGATCATATCTACTATATGATTCACGCTCGACCTTTCGGGCTCCGTGTTCTGAGGCCATATTTGTATATGCTTGGCTCGTCAAGTATAACCTGAGTATTCCGCGTGTGCAACTGTTTTGCACCCGTTGTATTTGAACGTAGAGCCTATCACACCCGATCATCACGTGGTGTCTCAGCACGAAGAACTTTCGCAACGGTGCATACTCAGGGAGAACACTTCTTTATAATTAGTGAGAGATCATCTTAAAATGCTAACGTCAATCAAAGCAATGATAAGATGCATAAAAGATAAACATCACATGCAATCAATATAAGTGATATGATATGGCCATCATCATCTTGTGCTTGTGATCTCTATCTTCGAAGCACCGTCGTGATCACCATCGTCACCGGCGCGACACCTTGATCACCATCATAGCATCGTTGTTGTCTCGCCAATCTTATGCTTCCACGACTATCGCTACCGCTTAGTGATAAAGTAAAGCATTACAGTGCAATTGCATTGCATACAATAAAGCGACAACCATATGGCTCCTGCCAGTTGCCGATAACTTGGTTACAAAACATGATCATCTCATACAATAAAATTTAGCATCATGTCTTGACCATATCACATCACAACATGCCCTGCAAAAACAAGTTAGACGTCCTCTACTTTGTTGTTGCAAGTTTTACGTGGGTGCTATGGGCTTAAGCAAGAACCAATCTTACCTACGCATCAAAACCACAACGATAGTTTGTCAAGTTGGTGTTGTTTTAACCTTCGCAAGGACCGGGCATAGCCACACTCGGTTCAACTAAAGTTGGAGAAACTGTCACCCGCTAGCCACCTTTGTGAAAAGCACGTCGGGAGAACCGGTCTCGCGTAAGCGTACATGTAATGTCAGTCGGGGCCGCTTCGTCCAACAATACCGCCGAACCAAAGTATGACATGCTGGTAAGCAGTATGACTTATATCGCCCACAGCTCACTTGTGTTCTACTCGTGCATATAACATCAACACATAAAACCTAGGCTCGGATGCCACTGTTGGGGAACGTAGTAATTTCAAAAATTCTCCTACGCACATGCAAGATCATGGTGATGCATAGCAACAAGAGGGGAGAGTGTGATCTACGTACCCTTGTAGACCGAAAGTGGAAGCGTTAGGACAACGCGGTTGATGTAGTCGTACGTCTTCACGGCCCGACCGATCAAGCACCGAAACTACGGCACCTCCGAGTTCTAGCACACGTTCAGCTCGATGACGATCCCCGGACTCCGATCCAGCAATGTGTCGGGGAAGAGTTCCGTCAGCACGACGACGTGGTGACGATCTTGATGTACTACCGTCGTAGGGCTTTGCCTAAGCACCGCTACAATATTATCGAGGATTATGGTGGAAGGGGGCACCGCACATGGCTAAGAATATGATCACGTGGATCAACTTGTGTCTAGGGGTGCCCCCTGCCCCCGTATATAAAGGAGCAAGGGGAGGAGGCCGACCCTAGGAGGGGCGCGCCAGGGAATAGGATTCCTACTCCTAGTTGGAGTAGGTTTCCTCCTTTCCTAGTCCAACTAGGAGAAGGGGGAGAGGGGGGAAGAGGGGAAGGAAGGGAGAGAGGGGCCGCACCCCAAAGCCCTTGTCCAATTCGGACTGGGCTTGGGAGGGGCGCGCGCCACGTCCTGGTCCTTCCCACTAAGGCCCATTAAGGCCCATTGCTTCTTCCTCGTATTCCCGTAACTCCCCGGTACCTCCGAAAATACCCGAATCACTCGGAACCTTTCCGATATCCGAATATAGTCGTCCAATATATCGATCTTTACATCTTGACCATTTCGAGACTCCTCGTCATGTCCCCGATCTCATCCGGGACTCCGAACTCCTTAGGTACATCAAAACTCATAAACTCATAATATAATTGTCATCGAAACCTTAAGCGTGCGGACCCTACGGGTTCGAGAATAATGTAGACATGACCGAGACACGTCTCCGGTCAATAACCAATAGCGGAACCTGGATGCTCATATTGGCTCCCACATATTCTACGAAGATCTTTATCGGTCAGACCGCATAACAACATACGTTGTTCCCTTTGTCATCGGTATGTTACTTGCGCGAGATTCGATCGTCGGTATATCAATACCTAGTTCAATCTCGTTACCGACAAGTCTCTTTACTCGTTTTGTAATACATCATCTCGCAACTAACTCATTAGTTGCAATGCTTGCAAGGCTTATGTGATGTGCATTACCGAGAGGGCCCAGAGATACCTCTCCGACAAACGGAGTGACAAATCCTAATCTCGAAATACGCCAACCCAACATGTACCTTTGGAGACACCTGTAGACCTCCTTTATAATCACCCAGTTATGTTGTGACGTTTGGTAGCACACAAAGTGTTCCTCCAGCAAACGGGAGTTGCATAATCTCATAGTCATAGGAACATGTATAAGTCATGAAGAAAGCAATAGCAACATACTAAACGATCGGGTGCTAAGCTAATGGAATGGGTCATGTCAATCATATCATTCTTCTAATGATGTGATCCCGTTAATCAAATAACAACTCTTTTCTTCATGGTTAGGAAACATTACCATCTTCGATTAACGAGCTAGTCAAGTAGAGGCATACTAGTGACACTATGTTTGTCTATGTATTCACACATGTATTATGTTTCCGGTTAATACAATTCAAGCATGAATAATAAACATTTATCATGATATAAGGAAATAAATAATAACTTTATTATTGCCTCTAGGGCATATTTCCTTCAGTTCGACCCTTTTTGCATATGGGGAAATGATTTGTCCATGAATATCAGTCAAGTCAAGAAACTCAGAAAGATTGTTAGGACAAAGAAATTAGCGACAAAAAACAACAAGATATTTGTCTGCACAATGAAGAAGACATCAGTTCACTACAGGATGGTACTAACAATTATACCTTGCCTTTTTTATTCCTTTGCCCCATTACCAATATAGAGAAGATATTTATGCACATCTTGTTTTCAGGACTTTCCAAAGCAGTTCATCGATGATTACCTCTCAAACCACATGTATGGTCAGGAGGCGAGGAAGGTATTCATACAACACCCACGGTTCAATATTGAAGTGTTCCTAAAGAGGACGAAGAATGGATGGTAAATCATCCACAGGCACTGGCCTAAAGTTAGAAAGACCTTCGACATCAATGAAGGCTCAATATTCGCCTTCTGCTTCAGCAGTTTTCCAGATGAGATACATCTGTCTATGTACCATCTATGATGCTGATTTCGAAAGGTTGTAGATGTTGCATGTGAAACTTGGTCCTGGTGTAGTTGTGTAATGGGGTAGCTGAGTGCTGAAGCTATATGATGTTGTACTTTGATGTATTTCAAATATGAAAATGAAATATATGGTGTGCTTAATATGAACTATCAATTAATTAATAATTGGATTATGAATAATCGGATAATTAGCCTGCTAGTGGCGAATTAGCCTACTAATTGGGTTTTGCTATTGCAAACGGTTGTTAAAAAAATACCGTGGGCGATGACCTCAGGCAACGCACACAGTTTCTAGGGATAAACCATGTTGGATCAATGAACACTCACACATGACTTTCTCTTGAAAACTGTTTGCGTTAGGCCACCTTGCGCAGATGTTTACCACATGAAAATTGTGTGTGATGAATAGCCTTTGCCACATAGTTTCTTCCATGGACCGTGTGTGATATATTCAATAACGCAAGCGATTTAACAGGAAAAATTGTGTTTGATGTACTTGCGAACAGAAACATTTTCCTTCGAGTGACTGTGTGGGATGTACATTTAACAGGAATAATTTCGCCATATAATTGTATTTTTTAGCTCCACTGTATGTATTTCCGTATTTGAGCGCTCACCGGTCGCACACGACATCATTTTGCTGAACGTGTGTGCTAGGAGGGCACATCCCCGATGGTTTCTGGGTCGTGTGGGAAGGACTCCCTATCACCCACACTCACTTGGCAACGGTTCCAGATGCCGTCGCGGGAAGGGATTTTAAACCGTTTGTTTAGGAGCTCCCTGTACTAGTGTGCTATTATATTATCTATTTTGGATGTTTTATATGCATTAATATGCTATTTTATATTATTTTCGGGACTAACCTATTAACCTAGAGCCCAGTGCCAGTTTCAGGTTTTTCCGTGTTTTTGACTTTCATAGAAAAGGAATACAAAACAGAGTCCAAACGGAATAAAACCTTCGGGGTGATTTTTCTTGTTCCAGAAGACAACGAGGAGAATTGGAGATGAAGTCAGAGGAGCCATGAGGCGGCCCTCACCCTCGTGGGCCCCTCATGCACCTCCTGACCTAATTCTTTTGCCTATATATTCCCAAATATCCCCAAACCATGAAAACACTTCTCCACCGCCGCAACCTTCTATACACGTGAGATCCCATCTAGGGATCTTTTTCGGCATCCTGCCGGAGGGGGATTCGATCACAGAGGGCTTCTACATCAACTCTATTGGCCTACCGATGAAGCGTGAGTAGTTTACCTCAGACCTACGAGTCCATAGCTACTAGCTAGATGGCTTCTTGTCTCTCTTTGATTCTCAATACCATGTTCTACTTGGTGTTCTTGGAGATCTATCTGATCTAATACTTTTTTGCGGTTTGTTTGGGAGATCCGACGAATTGTGGATTTATGATCAACTAATCTATGAATATTGTTTGAATCACCTCTCAATTATTTTATGCATGATTTGGTATCTTTGTAATTCTCTTCAAACTATCGGTTTGGTTTGGCCTACTAGATTGGTTTTTCTTGCAATGTGAGAAGTTCTTAGCTTTGGGTTCAATCTTGCGGTTCCCTTTCCCAGTGACAGTAGGGGCAGCAAGGCTAGTATTGTATTGTGTTGCCGTCGAGGATAAAAAGATGGGGTTTTCATCATAGACTGGTTTTTCTAGCAATGGGAGAAGTGCTTAGCTTTGGGTTCAATCTTGCAGTCTCCTTTCGTAGTGACAATAGGGACAGCAAGGCACATATTGTATTGTTGCCATCGAGGATAAAAAGATAGGGTTTTCATCATATTGCTTGAGTTAATTGCTCTACATCATGTCATGTTACTTAATGCATTACTCTGTTCTTCATGAACTTAATACTCTAGATGTAGGCAGGAGTCGGTCGATGTGTGGAGTAATAGTAGTAGATGCAGAATGGTTTCAGTCAACTTGACACGTATGTGATGCCTATATTCGTCATCATTGCCTTAGATATCGTCATAACTTTGCACTTTTCTATCAATTGCTTGGCAGTAATTTGTTCACCCACCATATTATTTGTTATCATGGGAGAAGCCTCTAGTGAAACTGATGGTCCCCGGGTCTATTTTCCATCATATAGTTTCTATTTTCCATCATACAAGTTTTCGATCTACAATATTAGTTTCTGATTTACTATTTTTACAATCTTTTACTTATCGATCGATAAACCAAAAATACCAAAAATATTTAATTTACTGTTAATTATCTCTATCAGATCTCACCTTTGCAAGTAACTGTGAAGGATTGACAACCCCCTTATCGCGTTGGTTGCAAGTTGTTTGATTGTTTGTGCAGGTATTCGGTAATTTGTGCGTCGTCTCCTACTGGATTGATACCTTGGTTCTCAAATTGAGGGAAATACTTATCTCTACTTTCCTACATCACCCTTTCATCTTCAAGGGAAAAAGCAATGCAAGCTCAAGAAGTAGCACCTGCCTTTCGAGGCTGGGTGCTCTGCATTCACTTGTGAGTTGCGACAAGTCTGTTGACCATCCACTCGCACATTCAAGGCAAAGATACTAGAGAAGTACGATGGAAGTCTAAACCTGGCAGAGTTCTTGAGCATCTACACCATCGCTATCCAAGCTGCCGAGGGAAGAGATGGGAAGGTGTTCGACGACTACTTCCCTTTGGCGTTCAAGACAAATGTGAGGTCTTGGCTAATGCACCTTCTAGAGAACTCCATTTCGTCCTGGGCTGACATGTGCCATGAGTTCATTGGCGGCTTCATGGGCGACCATCAAGAACTAGGATGGCCCAGCGACTTGCAGCTCCTCCCGTAGAAAGAAGTAGAGACTCTACAAAAGTACATGCAGAGGTTCAGCCGAGTCCACATGAATACTATAGATATCCACCCGGCAGCTGTGATAGTTGCGTTCTAGTCCAACGTGCGTCGTCGGATATGTTCCAAGATGAACGTTCGATTTCCCAAGACTGTGAAGGAGCTTTATACTCTAGTGGATAAGTGTGCTGGGGTGGAGGAGGGGAGGAGACTCTCAGGAGAAGAGGATGGCGTTGACATCAACTCAGAGGATGATGACGAAGCCACTAGTCAGAAGAAGAAGAACAAAAAGTGCAACAAAAGGCGCAAGGATAATACAGTGATTACTGTTGAAGGATCGGGCACACCTAGTACTGGCAAGAAGGCCAAAGCACCCGGCATGTAAGTTGCCACATGCATTTATTGCCGAGAGGCTGTGGCTGCCGAGAAGGCTAGGAAAGGTGATGGGCCGTACTTCAAGATCCATCAGCCCAAGGGCCACAATCTCCAAGAGTGTTGTAACGCCCATGATGCGGCTATATGTCCCACGTGTCGAGGCACGACTTAGAGGCATAACCGCATTGTGGTTTTTTCGCAAGAAGGGTCATCTTCACACAATCCCATGTAATGAACAAGAAAGGGATAAAGAGAGTTGGCTTACAATTGCCACTTCACACAAATAACAAGTTAAACATACATCATCCAGAGTACAATCAAGGTCTGACTACGGAACCAAAATAAAAGAAGACAACCCCAAATGCTAGATCCCCGATCATCCCAACTGGGCTCCACTACTCATCAATATGAAACAAAACATAGTAATGACCAACGTCCTCGTCGAAGTCCCACTTGAGAGTTCGCTTGTGTCACCTGCACTGGTATCCTCGGCACCTGCAACTGGTTTGGTAGTATATGTGAGTCACGCGGACTCAGCAATCTCAAAACCTGCAAGATCAAGACTATTTAAGCTTATGGGTAGTATAAGGTAATGATGTGGAATTGCAGCAAGCGCTAAGCAAATATGGTGGCTAACATATGCAAATAAGAATAAGATGAGAAGCTACGCAACAGTTGTGAAGCTAAAACAGATCAAGAAGTGATCCTGAAACTACTTACGTTCAAACATAACCCAAACTATGTTTGCTTCCCAGACTCCGCTGAAAAGAGACCATCACGGCTACACACGCATTTGAGTCATTTTAATTAAGTCAGGTGTCAAGTTCTCTACAACCGGATATTAACAAATTCCCATCTACCAAGTAACCGTGGGCACAACTCTCGAAAGTTTATACCATGCAGGGGTGTCCCAACTTAGCCCACCACAAGCTCTCACGATCAACAAAGGATATTCCTTCTCCCGGAACAGCCCGATCAGACTCGGAATCCCGGTTACAAGACATTTTGACAATGGTAAAACAAGACCAGCAACATGGGCTGATGTGCCGACAAATCCCGATAGGAGCTGCACATATCTCGTTCTCAGGGCACACCGGATGAACACTATGTACGGCAACCAAAATACCCCAAGTTACCTAGGGCGGCACAGTGGCTCTAGGTTG
>NC_041386.1:402834610-402856174 GCF_002162155.2 Triticum dicoccoides
GAACCTCAGGAGCGCGACTCCCAAGGGAAAAGGTATAGGTGGCAAATGTTAAAACCAAGGTTGCGCCTTGCTAGAGGAGTTTTATTCAAAGCGAATTGTCAAGAGGGTCCCATAACCCGAATCGCGTTATGAACGCAAAATCAAGGAACATTATACTGGTATGACGGAAACTAGGACGGAAAGAGTGGAACAAAACACCAGGCTTAAGGTCGAGCCTTCCACCCTTTACCAAGTATATAGAAGCATTAATTAAAATAAGAGATATTATGATATCCCAACATAAACATGTTTCGACATGGAGCAATCTTCAACTTCACCTGCAACTAACAACGCTATAAGAGGGGCTGAGCAAAAGCGGTAACATAGCCAAACAAACGGTTTGCTAGGATGGTGGGTTAGAGGCTTGACATGGCAATATGGGAGGCATGATAAACAAGTGGTAGGTAGCGCAACATAGCGATAAAAGGAACAACTAGCAAGCAAAGATAGAAGTGATATCGAGGGTAATGGTCATCTTGCCTGCAATCCCACTAGGAAGAAGACTGAGACCATGAAGTAGACGAACCAACGTAGTCGAACGGATCCTCACAAACGCAAGGTTACCGGAACTATCGAGAAGAAGCAACAACCGATAAGAAACAAACAACATAGTAAAACAACAACCATAATCATGGCATGATGCACAATCGGGTATGATGCATGTCCGGTTTAATGAGGCATGGCATGGAAAAGTGCACAAACAACACTACAAATTAAGTCGAGCTCAATATGTTACAAGTTGCATATTGACGAAACACCACATTACTTATTTAGTTCTGTCCCGTTTATGCTACTCAACAATATTAAATGTTGTTAAACATGGCAAGAGGAGAAGCATATATAAACTAAATATTTAGGCAAGTTTAAATGAGGCTGGAAATAACAACAACCATTCCAAAAAATCCACATGTGCATATCTTGAAATTTTTAAGCAAACAACAATTTAAACATTTTAAATGTTGTTATCATGATGCAGATGACAAAAGAACGGTTTATGCAATTTAGGAAAGTTGGCATGAGCATGGTATGAAGCATTTGCCCCCATAGTGGATAGAAAGGGGTGCCATGACAACGACAATGGAAATGATGCCACGACAACATTCCAATGATCCGACAACTCATCGAGATGTCGATGCAAAAGATGGTGGATGTGCGAAACATGCAAGGGTGACAGGGAGTGATCCCGGATACTGGGTGTCCCATGGGTGGGTGGCATGGGAAACGAGGGATGTGCACGAAACAACCGGGCATGGTGCAAACACGGGGTTCATCTCATACAACACACAACATTCGTCCACGGGTCATCGTCTCGGCAGTATACCTTCGAAGCATGCATTTCCAGAACAGGTCGAGTTCATAGTGGAAGTAGACGTTCTCGCGATGTAGTGGAAGTAGTCATTCACGGAAGTTGTGGGAGTAGTGGTACATGTTCATTTTTAGAGAGGTACTTGACGCATCCAAGGTTTCCAGAGGCGACGGTAGTAGAACTTGGCGAATATGAGTTCTTCGGAGGTCCTCATCAAACTTGGTCAAATACACAGCGTTGGTAGACGTTCACTCGACGGCCTTCGGCGACGGTAGTTGTACATGGTTCGTAGACATTCGGGTCATCGGTAGAGGTACCTGTTGCATCTCCAAGAGTAGTTGACCTTGGCGTATCCAAAGGGTACTTGTGGTCTTTAGAGTTGACGGTAGTTGTGTATTCGATGTTGTGGAACTTGGCGTCTCATTCTGACCGACCCAAAATAAAGCACGATGAAAGGGCCTCTAGTGGCAGCAGCAAGGCAACTCATGCCCGACAGTAAAGCAACAAAATCGGCCACGACATGGTGGCGGCGAGGAAGGTGAACTCGGGGTCTGGCAGCCGCAAGGCGACAATGAGGAGGCACGTCGGTAGTGACTCGAAGCTCTATTGAATGAGCTGAAGTAGAGGAGGGCTGCGGTGACGCATCGACGGTCACCGACGGCGGCAGGTCCAGCCGGCAGCACGCCTAGAACAACTTGGCGACGGCAGCCTCCTGTACGACCAGAGAGAGACCACCTGGCCGAGAGGGATGGGGTGTGGATTTGGAACCCCGAACGTCGGCGCGACTGGAGCACGGGCAGGCGAAGCAAGTGGTCTGGCGAAGGGGCATGGCTCCGGTGGAGCTGCTCGCTAGCGGCGGCCGGAGATAGAGGCGTGGCGAGGAAGGAGGAGAGGCTGGCGTGGTCTTGGTGGAGCTCGGCGGCGGTGGCGCAGGCCGGTGTGGCAGAGGCCAGGGGGTGAGGAGGTGGCATGAAGGGGCTCGCGGCAGGAGGCAGCGCTCGTGGTGCTTTGCTGTGGTGTGGCTGGAGCGAGGTGGGATCGAGAGAGAGACGAAGGGCATCGGCAGGACGGGCGCTGGAGGAAGGGAGAGGGAGAGACCGACAGGAGTGGGAGTTGGCCTAGGCTTAGATAGGCAGGGCCTTGGCCTTGGGCCGTGAAGCAAGATGGGCCGTCTCGGTGGAGGTCCAACTGGACAGCTGCGTTGGGCTCTCTTCTCTCTCACTCTAAAGAAAAATAAAAACAAAACCGAGATAGGAAAGAAAAAGAAAGGGAAGGTAGGGGAAGAAGATGGACATGCGGATAATTTTTCCCGAACTCACAAAAATGTTCTCGTTCCAAGAAAATTGGAGTGGGAAAGATTGTAAGATTTAAATTCAAACTCAGTTGAATTTAATTCAAATGGTTTGAACTAGGACAAGGTTTAGGAGTGACCAAAATGTTGAGATTTTTGGTGGAGCTCCGGAAAGTGATGAAATAATTTATGGGAAAAGTTGGAGACCAAGAATTAAGATAACAAAGGCATGGAATGTTTTGTAAGTGTGTTGAGGTGAATTCCAAATTGTGGGAATATTTATAATAGCTCCCTGATATTAGTAGGAGACTTTTATATGTTATCAGGAGAATTTCACCACGTGAACTTCCCTTGATTTAAATGGACCAAAGATCCATGCAAATTATTTAAGCGAGTTTTAGTTAGTTTTAGAAAATGATGGCATGATGACATGACGCAATGCAAATGATGCAAAGATGAATACAACGAACCAAACAAATCAGACGATGAATCTCAGAATCCATGGAAGGCATCTGGAGCGCCGGTCTTGGGGCGTCACAACTCTCCTCCACTTACAAGAGATCTCGACCCGAGATCTATGGATGGCACTGGGGTGAAACGAAAGAGGAAGAGGTAAAACAAAGTTGCTTCTCGACAAACGAGTGAAACCACGAACCTGGAGAGATTGAGCAAATTGAAAGAAAGAATACCATGGAGATGAACTAGATTGCAAACACTCCGTTATAAAAGAGTAACAAGGAACACCATGTGAACCTTGGAGGTTGCAAAGCTATGAATGACGAGCACAATGGACAAGAAGGAATTGAAACCACTCTAGTTGAAACAAGATCAACAAGGAACAAGGAAGAACAAATTCGAACAAGCACTCCGGTAGAAAAGATATGCAAGACTTGATATGATGAAAAGAACTTGAGCATAGGACACAACACTCATGTTAAATGGATAAGCAAGGAAAAGAACATGATATTTACAAAATGAGATGATGGGTCGAAGGGAATAACATCACAGTGCCTCCGGAAGAAAGAATATAAGATAGATCATTGGAGTAAAAGGATGGAGAAGAAAATGCCAACTTCTGCCACAAATGATCTTGGAAAGCACCCATCCAAGAAGGTTATAACGGAATTGTTGGAAAACCAACAACAAAACGAATAAGCTTGTAGTGGGCTTATGGAAAACTTCTTAAAATTACGAGGTGAAATTTTGCCACTAACGGAAACAATAGATTGGATTGATATCAACAAGGAGACGAGAAACTTATTTCATCGGGAGGATAAATGAAGGACTTGGGTCATTTATAAGCACCATAAATAGCAAAACTCCTTAGGGTAATACTTGATCTCCTCAAAACAAAACACGTGTTGAGCACCATGTTTAATTTTGAGTATAGCTTGGAGGATCATAACTCCGATACAAATCTTGAAGAACAATTGAAAAATGAAAAGAATCCTTGACGAACCACCATGTAGAGCCTCCATGAAGAACTCTGGTAATAAAAAGGATGCTAAAATAAAGAGAAATTGAAAACACAAGGTGAAGCCTTGCGATGATTTAGATGGAGCTTCATGATGAGATAATGCGGAAAACGTGGAACTCCGGAAAAAGAAAACATGAAGCATGTTGAACAGAGAAATGTGACATGATGAACACTTTGGAAAGAAGAAACTAGATCACTTGAATGAAACAATAATAAGAATTACGTTATGCGTATCCTTCATCAATTTAAATTGATAACAGACAACGGATTTGGCATACTACTTATTCTCGTATAAAAGACTAAGAGAGATATAACATAAACTTGAGAAGGTCTTGAAGGATCCACCGGTGGGATTTGGAAACAACGAATGAATTCATATGATAACGAAGGAAGAGAAATTTTGAACCGAACCACCATAAGAATTGGAAATGAACAAAAAAAGATAAAGAAACACCGGGAAGAATTAGAAACGAATGAACATACTTGAGGAAAAAATACATGAGAACAAAGACATCACGAGCTGACTATGGAATACTTGAGCGATGCACCAGTAAGATTTGGAGAACGAGAGCTGAAAGCTGGAATGGATAAATCTGAGATGATGGGCTCCCGGGAATCAAACTGAAAAGACTCCTAAATTGTTCCGGATGGGTGAAAAGAATTCTCACAATTGAAAACAATTATGAGAGGATGGCATCAAGCTTCAACTTTGCATCTTTGGAAGAATGATTGAGATTTGGAGGAAAAACTCATCTTCAGTATTCAAAATCGGAGAATGACGACGAGAAATACCACCATGAATCATTGAGGCACGCCAGAATGAAAATTAGAAAGGTTGAACCAACGATGAAAAGAATTTTAAAGATCTTGGAGAAAGACATTTGAATGATTATAGCTCATTCTTACATCAAACTTTTAAAAGAATTTGAGAATAGCTCCGAAAAATTAGACGAGTCTGGTAAGATCGTGGAAAAAGACCTGTGGGTTAGGGCCCACTCAAAAGATAGAACGTTGAAGTGATTTAAAAGAGATATTGCGCCGGTTGAATTAAATGGCTTGAATGAGATAACAACCTCGAGATAGCTTAAATGAACTAGCAATGGAAACGCGAATCTTCTGAGATATCTTCAGCACTCCGGAACAAATGAATAGTGAGAGGTGAATAAATAAGAGAGTCTTTGATAAGAACTGCCAACATGGCAAGCATGTGAACCAATGAAAATGATATGAACAACACCGAAATCTTGATTTGAATCCACCGGAGAAGAGAAAAGAAATGAAGAATAATAAACATAAGGCTCCGTTAGTATCTCCTTGAGAATCACCGGATAAGAACATTGACAGAAAAGAATGGAGAGACTTCCCATCAATAAAAGCATACTTGATTAAGAAATATGAGTCCTTGAAGAAAAAGGGTGGGAGGGCAGGAAAAAACAAAGAGAACTTGGGGACGGATGAAACGAACAACGTTGAGAAAACTTAGAATTGATCTTGCGGATGTTGAAATGATCGGATCCACTTGAAGAGAAACACGCCAACTTAAAAAGAATTGACATGACAGCCTCGATGATCGCAAGGATTAGCACTCCCATAGAAATGTGAGAATGTCATTTAGAAAAGGTATGGAATCCACATTTGACAATGAAGCAACTCGAATACCACAAACCAAAACAAAGCAAAGGATTTAGCTTGGAAAATTAGCCGGAACAAATACACATGATAGAGATTTACCCAATCCCATATCATGCATTTGAATTCCCACCTATAAATACACTTGAATTAGCCGGAACAAATACACTTGAATTCCCACCTATAAATTCCCGAATCTTTCTGGTTATAAAATATTGTGTTGGGGATACAGGGAGGCACAATATATATCACACAACTAACAAGCCCTACGCTCCAACTGTATCCATCCGTCGACACATAACCAAGAAAACTCCGGAAATCGTGTACTTCAACCTTCGAAAAGCATCTGTTATACAAGTTGTGGCAATACTCCCGAACTCCCACCCAGTACTGGGTGGCGTTGAGGTTATCTCACAACTAACTGCATAAAAGATATTTTTTCATGTCGATGAACTCAGGTATTCCATAACTGCGAGGATAAAATTGTGACGGCAACACCTCGGAGCTCAACTCCCCGGGACACTGCCGCAACCCCTAAATGTCAGGAGGCACCAATTACAATGTTATCGTCACAAGAATATCAGAACGATCCCAAGATACCCGCGTGATCCTAAATTTTTTTATAGGAAATTTGAGGAGATGAAAGTCAAAACATCTACATCAGGAGACCTCACTAGAGCGACGAAGGGACTGAGGAGTAAAAAGAATCCCATTCTCCGGTATATATAATCCTAAGACTCAAAAAAATATTGTTCTACACTCAACAGCGTCAACGATTCGATCAAGAAGGGGGCTCCTAAGTCGGGGATGGCTCTAATTACCAACTTGTAACACCCACAATGCGGCTATATCTCCCACGTGTCGAGCCACGACTTAGAGGCATAACCACATTGTGGTTTTGTCGCAAGAAGGGTCATCTTCACACAATCCCATTGTAACACCCAAGATGCGGCTATATCTCCCACGCGTCGGAGCACGACTTAGAGGCATAACCGCATTGTAGGCATGTCGCAAGAGGGGTAATATTTACACATCCCATGTACCGAATAAGAAAGAGGTACAGAGTTGGCTTACAATTGCCACTTCACACAAAACATGAATATAGCATTACATCAACCAGATACAATCAAGGTCCAACTACGGAACCAAAAGAAAAGAAGACTACCCCTAATGCGAAAGATCCCCGATCGCCCCGACTGGACTCCACTACTGATCAACTGAAACGAAACAACACGATGAACAAGATGTTCATCGAGCTCCTCCTTGAGCTTGGTTGAGTCACCTGCATGGTATCATCGGCACCTGCAAACTGGTTTTGGAAGTAATCTGTGAGTCACAGGGACTCAGCAATCTCACACCCTCACGATCAAGACAATTTAAGCTTATGGGTAGGTAAAAGGTATGTGAGGACGAGCTCCAGCAAGCACTAGCATATATGGTGGCTAACTTACGCAAATGAGAGCGAGAAGAGGAGCGAAGCACGGTCGCGAACTATAAGTGATCATGAAGTGATCCTGAAACTACTTACATTCAAGTATAACTCCAACGCCGTGTTCACTTCCCGGACTCCGCCGGAAAGAGACCATCATGGCTACACACGTGGTTGATGCATTTTAGTTAAGTTTCAAGTTCTCTACAACCGGACATTAACAAATTCCCATCTGCCCATAACCACAGGCACGGCTTTCGAAAGTTCAAAACCCTCCAGGGGTGTCCCAACTTAGCCCATCACAAGCTCTCACAGTCAATGAAGGATATTCCTTCTCACGACAAGACCCAATCAGTCTCGGAATCCCGGTTACAAGACATTTCGACAATGGTAAAACAAGACCAGCAAGTCCTCCCGATGCCCCGACATCCCGATAGGAGCTGCACATATCTCGTTCTCAGGGCAACACCGGATGAGCACTCCGTACAACTAAAACCAGCCCTCAAGTTTCCCCGAGGTGGCGCTGCAAAGGACTCTAGTTTGGACCAACACTTAGAGAAGCACTGGCCCGGGGGGTTAAGATAAAGACGACCCTCAAGAGAGCGACTCCCAAGGGAAAAGTAGGTGGCGGTGAGGCAAATGGTAAATCCAAGGTTGGGCCTTGCTCGAGGAGTTTTGTTCAAAGCGAACTGTCAAGGGGTCCCCATAACACCCAACTGTGTAAGGAATGCAAAATCAAGGAACATAACACCAGTATGACGGAAACTAGGACGGCAAGAGTGGAACAAAACACCGGGCATAAGGTCGAGCCTTCCACCCTTTACCAAGTATATAGATGCATTAATTAAATAACATATATGGTGATATCCCAACAAATATCCATGTTCCAACAAGGAAAAAACTCCATCTTCACCTGCAACCAGCAACGCTATAAGAGGGGCTGAGCAAAGCGGTAACATAGCCAACCAACGGTTTGCTAGGACAAGGTGGGTTAGAGGCTTGACATGGCAATGTGGGAGGCATCATGTAGAAAGTGGTAGGTATCGCGGCATAGCAATAGAGCGAGCAACTAGCAAGCTAAGATAGAAGTGATTTCGAGGGTATGGTCATCTTGCCTGAGATCCCGCAAGAAAGAAGAACGAGTCCATGAAGAAGACAAACGGTCGTAGTCGAACGGATCCTCACAAACACGACGTTATCGGAACCAACCCGAAAAAGCAACACCGGAAAGAAGAAAACAACATTGTAAACAACCACCACATAAGCATGGCATGATGCACAACCAAGTATGATGCATGTCTGGTTTAATGAAGCATGGCATGGCAAAGTGCACAAGCAATCCTACAAATCAACTAGAGCTCAATATGCAACGGAGATGCATATTGACGGAACACCACATTCAAGTTATTTAGTTCAATCTCGTTTATTTACCCAATAATATTAAATGTTGATTAACATGGCGAGTGGTGAAGCATAAGTAAACTAACTATCTAGTCAAGTTTAAATGAGGCCGGAAATAACAAACAAGAATTCCGGAAACTCCCTATGTGCATATTTTAAGGTTTGGTACTGTTCTGCCCTAAACACAATTTTAGAGTTGTTAAACATGCAAAGTAAAGCCACCATGTTAAACTAGGAATTTTCCCACCCCACTTACATATAGAGTTTATTAAAAACCGAACTCTGGTTATTAAGTTATGAAATAAAGCATTTTAACATGGCATAGGAGCAAATTTAACCAAACAACATTTTAAGCATTTTAAACATGGATGAAAGTGGAATATTATGAAACTAGACGAAAAACTAAGCATTTTACATATAAAGTTTGTTTTAATCCGATGCCCGGTTTGTGAGCTATTATATGCATGAACTCTAGGGACTTTTCTGCAAATCTATATTCTCAGGATTAATAGAAAAACATGTTCTGCGGAAAAAAAAACATGTCCCGGGCCGTGTTCCAACAAATATCCGTGTTCCAACAAGGAACAAACTCCATCTTCATCTACAACTAGCAACGCTATGAGCGGGGCTGAGCAAAGCGGTAACAAAGCCAAACAACGGTTTGCTAGGACAAGGTGGGTTAGAGGCTTGACATGGCAATGTGGGAGGCATGATATAGCAAGTGGTAGGTATCGCGGCATAGTAATAGAGTGAGCAACTAGCAAGCAAAGATAGAAGTGATTTCGAGGTTATGGTCATCTTGCCTGAGATCCCGCAAGAAAGAAGAACGATTCCACGAAGAAGACAAACAGACGTAGTTGAACGGATCCTCACAAACATGACGTTATCGGAACCAACCCGAAGAAGCAACACTGGAAAGAAGCAAACAACATAGTAAACAACCACCACATAAGAATGGCATGATGCACAACCAAGTATGATGCATGTCCGGTTTAATGAAGCATGGCATGGCAAAGTGCACAAGCAATCCTACAAATTAAGTGGAGCTCAATATGCAACGGACTTGCATATAGACAGAACACCACATTCAAGTTATTTAGTTCGATCTCATATATGTAACCAACAATATTAAATGTTGATTAACATGGCGATGGGTGAAGCATAAGTAAACTAACTATCTAGTCAAGTTTAAATGAGGCCGGAAATAATGAACAACAATTCCGGAAACTCCTCATGTGCATATTTTAAGGTTTGGTACTGTTCTTCCCTAAACACAATTTTAGAGTTGTTAAACATGCAAAGTAAAGCCACCTTGTTAAACTAGGCATTTTTCCACCCCATTTACATATAAAGTTCATTAAAAACCGAGCTCCGGTTATTAAGTTATGAAATAAAGCATTTTAACATGGCATAGGAGCAAATTTAACCAAACAACATTTTAAGCATTTTAAACATGGATGAAAGTGGCATATTATGAAACTAGACGAAAAACTAAGCATTTTACATATAAAGTTTGTTTCAATCCGATGCCCGGTTTGTGAGTTCTTATATGCATAAACTCTAGGGACTTTTATGCAAATCTGCAGTTTCAGGATTAATAGAAAAAAACGTTCTGCGGAAAAAAACATGTCCCGGGCCGAATCTGGCCGGCCCAAAAGTGCACAAGGACAGGGGGCTGCTCACCAGGCCTCATGGGCCGGTGGATCTGGTGGGCTAAATCAGTGCCTTGGCAAGAAGCAGGCTAGGCCTGGCGCTGGCGTGGTCAACGTGAGGCGGGGAGGATACAGGCGCGGCGCCCTCTGTTCGACAAAAAGCAAAAGAGCAGCGGCACTGGAGCGGTTTGACGTGAAGTAGGGGGAGGCAGCAGGCACGGTTGACGTCGACGAGAGGTTCAGGACGCTGCAGGTGACGAGATCCGGCCAGGAAGGGCCGTGCCTAGAGGAAGAGGCGGATCCAGCCGGATCTGAGGTAGGGAAGGGCGCTGACGGAGTCTTGGTCCATGGTGGCGGCGTCCTAGTACTGCTCACTGGAGTAGCGTTGACAAGGAGGAAGGCCTCAGGTGGACTTGACGTAGCGGCGGGACTTGAGGAGCTCGGCGAGGGGATCAACCATGGCGTGGAGCTCCTGGTTCCTGCGGGGCAGAGAGAAAAGTTGAGAGAAAGAGAGAGATGCAGGGACAGAAAGAGAAGCAAGGGAGGAGAGGCGACGAGGCCTGCTGGGAGTGGTTGCCAGCGGCGAGCTTCGTCGGGGTAGCGGGGTCGCGAGGAGGTCGGAGGCGACAAGGACGTGGACGAAGGAGCTCGGGCTACAGGAGAGGGCTTGTCTCCTTGGGCGAGCGCACGAGGCAGGGCCTCTGGCAGCAACTTGGTGGGATCGAGGGGATGAGTGGAGTGCTCCGGCTGGATGGATTGATGGGACAAAGGAATTGGGGATGGATCCCGAGAGATTTCGAGTGGGTGGCGGCGGCAGACACGGGATGGATGGGACAGATCCCTAGGTTTTAGGGTTGCCCACTCGTTATATTGCAAAGGGATTTAGGGTAGAGGCTATCACGTCCCTACGATCGCAATCGGACGGTCAGGAAGAATAGGCTAGGGAGTCCAAATAAGAAAACGGTGATGTTTTGCAGATGTTTGGGGATGATCCGGACACACCGGTGACGACTGCCCGGGTCGGGTCCGGGGAAGTTTCGGACACGCACGTGAGGGGTCGGTGCACTGTGCAAAAAGTGGTTTTCGGACCATGCGATCGCATCGGACGGCTCCGGACGCGAAGAGGGGTAGGTGGCTGGACTAGGTGGGTTGTGGCGAGGCTGAGAGGAGAGAAGAGAGAGAGGGGGCCCGTCAGCAGTTTTCGGAGACCGAAAACGTCCGACGTTAGACCGGCATCGGTGCCGCTATAGTTATACGTTGGGGCGTCAAACGGACTCCGAACGCGATAAAATTTGACAGACGGTCTACCTACACTAAAATAAGACCGCTCGCCAACTTTCAGCCTATTCCGAGAACATTTTCTGTCCACTTATAAAATAATATCTCGGACATGCCGCGGGCGCGTGCGAGTGTGGTTGGGCTCAGAACGGACAACGGACGGAACTGGTGGAACCCGGACGGATGCAAGTTTTGAAAACATGATGATGCAATGCATGTGATGACATGATAAAATGCAACACGCAAGCAAATGACATGGCAACGATAGCGAATAACTGGAAGACACCTGGCGCATCGGCCTTGGGGCGTCACAACACTCCACCACTACGGGAGGATCTCGCCCCAAGATCTAGGATGACACCGGAGGGAAAAGGAAGAGGAAGATAAGAGGTAAAACTAAGTTGCTTCTTTGACAAACGAGTGAAACCATGAACCTTGAGAGCTTGAACCATTTGAGAAAAGAAAACAATGGAGCTGAACAAAGTTGAAAACACTCCGTTAGAACAAAGGAACAAGGAACAATAAAGGTCAAATTCGACAACACTTCGGTAGAATGAGATGCACAAGGAACGATAAGGATCAATTACGACAACACTCCGGTTGGAAATGGAAGGTAAAGAATATGAGCTTGGCAAAATGAAAGCACTTGGATGAGAGTCTGGTTAGAAGAGGAATAATAGCCACAACACTCAGGTTAAAACAAGATAGAGAAGGGAAAAAATGATATAATTTGGGCAGCACTCCGACTGCAAATGGAAGGAATTGAACTTGAATTTGGGAAGATTGGATGATACTTGACGAAAACAACAACACACTGCCTCAAGATTTATTGAAAGAATGGCACAAGGGGTAATAAAGATTTCAGGCGGCACTCCGGTTGAGAAGGGAGGCAAAACTTGATAGAATGGGAAGAACTCAAAAAGCGGACACGACAATCCGGTTAAATGGATAAGCAAAGGAAAGAACATGATCTTCACAATCCAAGATGATGAGTGAAGAGAGCAACATCACAAAGCTTCCGGAACAAAAGAATAGAAGCTAGATTGTTGGGATAAAGGGACGGAGAAGAAAATGACAATTTCTGCCAAAAATGAGCTTGAAGAAAAATCTTTAGGAGAAGGGACAAACGAAGTTTTTGGAAAACCAACAACAAAAGATATGATTTCCAATGGTCTTAAGGAAAACATCCCCAAATTATGAGGTGAAGACCAGCCACTAACGAAATCAATCAGTTGGATTGAGAACAACAAGAAGACGAGAAACTTATTTCACTGGGAGGATAGATGAAGAACTTGGGTCATTTATGAGCACCATAAATAGCAACAATCCTTAGGGAGGGCTTTAGGTTAAACATGACACACGATAACTCGAATGAAGAGGTTGATGGATTTAAAAAACCTCATTCTTAACAACATGTGAATCATGAAACATGAACTCAAATTATCAAGAATGACATAATACCACCTCCAATGATACGGAAGAAAGAATTGCACTCCGGATTGCAAGATGAAGAATGCTTGAGCTCCTCTGAAAAGAATCTTGATGAACACTTCGAGAAGGAATTAAATCCTTTATGAACCATCATGTAGCGCCTCCATGAAGAACTCCGGTAAACAAAAGGATAACGAAAAGAAATAGAAGTTGAAAACACAAGGTGAAACCTTGTAATAATTTAGATGGATCTCCATGATAATTAGAGCTTGGAACTCTGAGAAAGAAAATCAAGAATTTATTCATCATGAACAAACTCCGAAGAAAGGAATTTATCACTTGGATGGAACAAGAATAAGAATTATGTTATGTGTATAATTCACCAATTTAATTGATGACAAGCAACAGATTTGGCATACTAATTCTCGTAGAAAGGATTAAGATAGATATAGCGCCAATTTGAGAAGGTCTTCAACAAACCACCGGTAGGATTTGGAAACAACGAATAAATTGATAGAAAACAACGAAATAGAATTCTTGAATGGACCATCGTAAGAATTGAAAACGAACGAAGTAAAGGGGTGAATCAAGATGCAAGATAACGAAGAGATCGCGAACTGCTTAGAGAATACTTGTATGATGCACCGGTAAGATTTGGAGAACGAGAGCTGAAGGCTGGAATGAATAATTCTGATTTGATGGTCTCCGGAGAATCAAACTGAAAAGACTCCTGAATTGCTCCGGATGGTTGAAAAGAATTTTCACAGTTAAAAACAATTACGAGAGGATGGCATAACGCTAGAACCATGAATCTTGAAGAGAATGGAGCAAGATTTAAGAGAAACTCTTCTTAGGTCTTCAAATGCAGAGAATGACGATGAGAAACACCACCATGAATTATTTAGACACTCCGGAAGAATCAAAAGCGAAGAGGTTGAGCCAATGATGAAAAGAATTTGAAAACGATATTGGAGAAATACATATGACTGATGACAATTCATTCTTACGTCAAACTTTGAAAGATTTGAGAATAGCTCCGGTAAAATTAGAAGAGTCAGGTAAGATCCTGGGAAAGACCTGTGGGTTAGGGCTCACTCAAAAGAAACACCGTTGAACAATTTAAAAGAGAGATTGCGCCGGTTGAAATAAATGGCTTGAATGAGGTAACATCCTCAGAAAAGCTTGAACGAATTGAGGATGGAAACTTGAATCTTCTGAGATATCTTCAATACTCCGGAACAAATGAATAGTGAGAAGTGAATTATGAAAAGGTGCACCGACATGAGAAAAACATTTGAAACGAGGAAAAGAATATGATCAACACTGAAAGCTTTAATTGGATCCACCGGAGAAGAAAAGAATGGAGAATGAAGAACGAGTAGAGCATCTTCAAGAGAACCGTTGGGTAAGAATATTGATTGAAAAGAATGCAGAGCTTCACATCCATAAAATGGATAACGAATTAAGAAATCCGAGTCCTTGAAGAAAAGGGGGTGGGTTGGCAGAAAAACAAAGGCAACTTGGGGACAGATGAAATGAACAACATTGGGAAAAACCAAGAGGTGATCTTGCGGACGTTGAAATGATCGAATCCACTTGAAGAGAAACACGCCGCTTGAAAAATGATTGACATGACAATCTCGATTATCATGATGGATTAGTATTCACATAGAAGTATGAGAATACCGTTTAGGAAAGGTATGGAATCAACATTTGACATAGAAGCAACTCGAATACGACAAACCAAAGCCAAAAACAAAGGATTGGCTTGCAGAATAAGCCGGAACAAACATATGATAGATATTTCATCCGAAGTTTTTGTGGTGGGGCCCACATGGGCTCGATCGTACAACACCATCATGTACAAGGCAGTGCACATGACATACGAAGCGTCCCAGAGTCAGCATAGCCAAGGACTCTTTAAGAGACAACGAGACCACTCTAAAACCAACCGTGGATAGGCGAACCACTAGACATCGAACCCCAATGTCATATCATGCATCTGTTGGAAAGATATCCTAGGAACTACTTGAATTCCCACTTATAAACCCCCGAAACTTTCTGGTTATGCAATCAAGTGTTGGGGATACAGGGGAAGCATAATATCTCACCCAAAACTAGCTAATCCTACATCCAGCTGTATCCATCCTTCAACACATAACCAAGAAAGCTTCGGAAATCATTTACCTCAACCTTAGAAAAGCATCCGTTATACGAGTTATGGCAATACTCCTGAACTCCCGCCCCAGTATTGGGTGGCATCGAGGTTATCTCACCAACAACTGCATAAAAGAGGTTTTCGATGTCGGCGAACTCAGGTATTCCAGAATTGCAACGATAAAATTGTGACGACAGCACCTCGGAGCTCAACTCCCTGGGACATTGCCACAATCCCTAAATGTCAGGAGGCACCAAGAACAATGTTCTCGTCACAAAACCATTGGAACGATTCCAAGATACCCGTGTGATCCTAAATTTTTTTTAGTGAAATTTGAGAAGAGAAGAGTCAAAACTCTACGTCAGGATGCCTCACCAGAGCGACGAAGGGACTAAGGAGTAAAAGAATCCTACTCTCCGATATATATAATCCTATAAGACTCAAAAACTTTTTTTCTAGACTCAACAACACCAGCGGTTCGATCAAGCAGGGGGCTCCTAAGTCGGGGAAGGCTCTGATTACCCACTTGTAACACCCAAGATGCGGCTATATCTCCCACGTGTCGGAGCATGACTTAGAGGCATAACCGCATTGTAGGCATATCGCGAGAGGGGTAATATTTACACATCCCATGTACTGAATAAGAAAGAGGTACAGAGTTGGCTTACAATCGCCACTTCACACAAAACATGAATATAGCTTTACATCAACTAGATACAATCAAGGTCCAACTACGGAACCAAAATAAAAGAAGACTACCCCTAATGCGAAAGATCCCCGATCGCCCCGACTGGACTCCACTACTGATCAACTGAAATGAAACAACACGATGAACAAGATCTTCATCGAGCTCCTCCTTGAGCTTGGTTGAGTCACCTGCATGGTATCATCGGCACCTGCAAACTGGTTTTGGAAGTAATCTGTGAGTCACGGGGACTCAGCAATCTCACACCCTCGCGATCAAGACTATTTAAGCTTATGGGTAGGTAAAAGGTATGTGAGGAGGAGCTGCAGCAAGCACTAGCATATATGGTGGCTAACTTACGCAAATGAGAGCGAGAAGAGAAGCAAAGCACGGTCGCGAACTAGAAGTGATCAAGAAGTGATCCGGAAACTACTTACGTTCAAGCATAACTCCAACACCGTGTTCACTTCCCGGACTCCACCGGAAAGATACCATCACGGCTACACATGCGGTTGATGCATTTTAATTAAGTTAAGTTTCAAGTTCTCTACAACCGGACATTAACAAATTCCCATCTGCCCATAACCGCAGGCACGGCTTTCGAAAGTTCAAAACCTTGCAGGGGTGTCCCAACTTAGCCCATCACAAGCTCTCACAATCAACGAAGGATATTCCTTCTCCCGAGAAGACCCGATCAGTCTCGGAATCCCGGTTACAAGACATTTCAACAATGGTAAAACAAGACCAGCAAGACCGCCCGATGCGCCGACATCCCGATAGGAGCTGCACATATCTCGTTCTCAGGGCAACACCGGATGAGCACTATGTACAACTAAAACCAGCCCTCATGTTTCACCGAGGTGGCTCTGCAAAGGACTCTAGTTCGGACCAACACTTAGAGAAGCACTGGCCCGGGGGGGTTAAAATAAAGATGACCCTCGAGAGAGCGACTCCCAAGGGAAAAGTAGGTGGTGGTGAGGCAAATGGTAAATCCAAGGTTGGGCCTTGCTGGAGGAGTTTTATTGTTAGCAAACTGTCAAGGGGTCCCCATAACACCCAACCGTGTAAGGAACGCAAAATCAACAAACATAACACCGGTATGACAGAAACTAGGGCGGCAAGAGTGGAACAAAACACGAGGCATAAGGCCGAGCCTTCCACCCTTTACCAAGTATATAGATGCATTAATTAAATAACATATATGGTGATATCCCAACAAATATCCATGTTCCAACAAGGAAAAAACTCCATCTTCACCTGCAACCAGCAACGCTATAAGAGGGGCTGAGCAAAGCGGTAACATAGCCAAACAATGGTTTGCTAGGACAAGGTGGGTTAGAGGCTTGACATGGCAATGTGGGAGGCATCATGTAGAAAGTGGTAGGTATCGCGGCATAGCAATAGAGCGAGCAACTAGCAAGCTAAGATAGAAGTGATTTCGAGGGTATGGTCATCTTGCCTGAGATCCCGCAAGAAAGAAGAACGAGTCCATGAAGAAGACAAACGGTCGTAGTCGAACGGATCCTCACAAACACGACGTTATCGGAACCAACCCGAAAAAGCAACACCGGAAAGAAGAAAACAACATTGTACACAACCACCACATAAGCATGGCATGATGCACAACCAAGTATGATGCATGTCTGGTTTAATGAAGCATGGCATGGCAAAGTGCACAAGCAATCCTACAAATCAACTGGAGCTCAATATGCAACAGAGATGCATATTGACGGAACACCACATTCAAGTTATTTAGTTCAATCTCGTTTATTTACCCAATAATATTAAATGTTGATTAACATGGCGAGTAGTGAAGCATAAGTAAACTAACTATCTAGTCAAGTTTAAATGAGGCCGGAAATAACAAACAACAATTCCGGAAACTCCCTATGTGCATATTTTAAGGTTTGGTACTGTTCTGCCCTAAACACAATTTTAGAGTTGTTAAACATGCAAAGTAAAGCCACCATGTTAAACTAGGAATTTTCCCACCCCACTTACATATAAAGTTTATTAAAAACCGAACTCTGGTTATTAAGTTATGAAATAAAGCATTTTAACATGGATAGGAGCAAATTTAACCAAACAACATTTTAAGCATTTTAAACATGGATGAAAGTGGAATATTATGAAACTAGACGAAAAACTAAGCATTTTACATATAAAGTTTGTTTTAATCCGATGCCCGGTTTGTGAGCTATTATATGCATGAACTCTAGGGACTTTTCTGCAAATCTATATTCTCAGGATTAATAGAAAAACATGTTCTGCGGAAAAAAAACATGTCCCGGGCCGAATCTGGCCTGCCCAAAAGTGCACAGGGACAGGGAGAGGGGGCTGCTCACCAGGCCTCATGGGCCGATGGATCTGGTGGGCTAAATCAGCGCCTTGGCAAGAAGCAGGCTGGGCCTGGCGCTGACATGTTCAACGCGAGGCGCGGAGGATACGGGCGCGACACCCTTTGTCCAACAGAAAAGCAAAAGAGCAGCGGTGCTGGAGCAGTTTGACGCGAAGCAGGGGGTGGCAGCAGGCGCGGTTGACGTCAACAAGAGGTTCAGGACGCAGCAGGCGGCGGGATCCGGCAAGGAAGGGACGTGCCTGGAGGAAGAGGAGGATCCAGCCGGATCTGAGGCGGGGAAGGGCGCTGACGCCGTCTTGGTCCATGGCGGCGGTGTCCTAGTACTGCTCACCGGAGCAGCGTCGACGAGGAGGAAGGCCTCGGGGGGACTTGAGGCAGCGGCGGGACTTGAGGAGCTCGGCGAGGGGATCAACCATGGCGTGGAGCTCCTGGTTCCTGCGGGACAGAGCGAAAAGCTGAGAGAAAGAGAGAGATGCAGGGACGAAAAGAGAAGAAAGGGAGGAGAGGCGACGAGGCCTACTGGGAGTGGTTGCCGGCGGCAAGATTCGTCGGGGCAGCGGGGTCGCGAGGAGGTCGGAGGCGACAAGGACGTGGACGAAGGAGCTCGGGCTGCAGGAGAGGGCTCGTCTCCTTGCGCGAGCGCATGAGTCAGGGCCTCTGGCAACAACTTGGTGGGATCGAGGGGATGAGTGGAGTGCTCCGGCTGGATGGATTTATGGGACAAAGGAATTGGGGATGGATCCCGAGAGATTTTGAGTGGGTGGCGGCGGCAGACACGAGATGGATGGGACAGATCCCTAGGTTTTAGGGTTACCCACTATTTATATTGCAAAGGGATTTAAGGTAGAGGCTATCACGTCCCTACGATCGCAATCGGACGGTCAGGAAAAATAGGCTAGGGAGTCCAAATAATAAAATGGTGATGTTTTGCAGATGTTTGGGGATGATCCAGACACACCGGTGACGACTGCCCGGGTCGGGTCCGGGGAAGTTTCGGACACACACGTGAGGGGTCGGTGCACTGTGCAAAAAGGGGTTTTCGGACCATGGGATCGCATTGGACGGCTCCAGACGCGAAGAGGGGTAGGTAGATGGACTAGGTTGGCTGTGGCGAGGCTGAGAGGAGAGAAGGGAGAGAGAGGGCCCGGCAGCAGTTTTCGGAGACCGAAAACGTCCGACGTTCGACCGACATCGGTGCCGCTATAGTTATACGTTGGGGCATCAAACGGACTCCGAACGCGATGAAATTTGACAGTCGGTCTACCTACACTAAAATAAGACCACACGCCAACTTTCCACCTATTCCGAGAACATTTTCCATCCACTTATAAAATAATATCTCGGACATGCCGCAGGCGCATGCGAGTGTGGTTGGACTCAGAACGGACAACGGACGGAACTGGGGGAACCTGGACGGATGCATGTTTTGAAAACATGATGATGCAATGCATATGATGACATGATAAAATGCAACACGCAAGCAAATGACATGGCAACGATAGCGAATAACTGGAAGACCCCTGGCGCATCGGCCTTGGGGCGTCACACCCATGTAATGAATAAGAAAGGGATAAAGAGAGTTGGCTTACAATCGCCACTTCACAGAAAAAACAAGTTAAACATACATCATCCAGAGTACAATCAAGGTCCGACTACGGAACCAAAATAAAAGAAGACAACCCCAAATGCTAAATCCCCGATCGTCCCAACCGGGCTCCACTACTAATCATCAGGAAACGAAACATAGTAACGACCAAGGTCCTCGTCGAACTCCCACTTGAGTTTGGGTTGCGTCACCTACACTGGTATCTTCGGCACCTGCAACTATTTTGGTAGTATTTGTGGGTCACGCGGACTCAGCAATCTCAAAACCCGCGAGATCAAGACTATTTAAGCTTATGGGTTGGATAAGGTAATGAGGTGGAATTGCAGCAAGCGCTAAGAAAATATGGTGGCTAACATACACAAATAAGAGTAAGATGAGAAGCTTCGCACCGGTCGTGAAGCTAGAAGAGATCAAGAAGTGATCCTGAAACTACTTACGTTCAAACAAAACCCAAACCGTGTCCACTTCCCGGACTCCGTCGAAAAGAGACCAGCACGGCTACACACGAGGTTGATTCATTTTAATTAAGTCAAGTGTCAAGTTCTCTACAACCGGACATTACCAAATTCCCATCTGCCACATAACCACGGGCAGAGCTCTTGAAAGTTTATACCTTGAAGGGGTGTCCCAACTTAGCCCATCACAAGCTCTCACGGTCAAGAAGGATATTCCTTCTCCCGGAACAACCCGATTATTCTCAGAATCCCGGTTACAAGACATTTCGACAATGGTAAAACAAGACCAGCAAGACCGCTCGTTCTCAGGGCACACCACATGAATACTATGTGCGGCAACCAAAATACCCCAAGTTGCCTAGGGTGGCACCACAAGTGCCTCTAGGTAGGACCAACACTCATAGGAGCACTGGCCCGGGGTGGGGGTTAAAATAAAGATGACCCTTGGGAGCGCGACTACCAAGGGAAAATCTATAGGTTGCCAATGTTAAAACCAAGGTTGGGCCTTGCTGCATGAGTTTTATTCAAAGCGAACTGCCAAGGGGGTCCCATAACCCCAACCGCCTTAGGAACGCAAAATCAAGGAACATAACACCGGTATGACGGAAACTAGAGTGGCAAGAGTGGAACAAAACACCAGGCATAAGGCAGAGCCTTCCACCCTTTACCAAGTATATAGATGCATTAATTGAATAAGGGATATCATGATATCCGAACATAAACATGTTCCAACATGGAGCAATCTTCAACTTCACCTGCAACTAACAACGCTATAAGAGGGGCTGAGCAAAAGCGGTAACATAGCCAAACAACGGTTTGCTAAGAAGGTGGGTTAGAGGCTTGACATGGCAATATCACTACTAGAATCAGCTACTTTGCCATCTGCCAGCTCTTTGCCGTCTGCTAGCAGACGGCAAAGAAGTTCATTGCCATCAGCTACCAAAAAGCAGACGACAAACAACTGGCAGACGGCAAAATCGGCCTTTGCCATCTGTCACTTCTTTGCCATCAGCTGGCTAATGGCAAAGAGAGAGGTGGCCCCCACTAACTAGTCGATTAGGAAAACTTAACGCCCCCTCTTTGCCGTCTGCTAGCAGACGGCACAGAGAAAAAAAAGCGGACGGCAAAGCTTCGGCAGACGGCAAAGGCTAAATAACCTAGCCTAACTAAGGCCCCCCGCCCGTTACTCTCTCTTCTCTCCCTCTCTCCTAACCGACACCCCGGCCGCCACCAGATCCACCCACCGCCGCCCCCGCCGCCGCCCCCTACACCAGCCACCGCCCCGATCCCGCGCCCGCTTGCCCCATCGCCCCACCACCCCGCCGCCCCACCCCACCCGCCGACGCCCCGTCGCCCCACCATCCTGCC
>NC_041386.1:402856896-402865130 GCF_002162155.2 Triticum dicoccoides
GACACCCCGACCCCGATCCCACACCCGGACACCCGACCCCGAAACAGCACCCCGACACCGACACGACACCCCGACCCCCAACACCTCCCGAAAATGTGTTCTTTGGCCTTCCAGAGGCCGGCGGGGTCATATATTTGTGAATTATTAGTTAGGTCATATATTTTTCGATTTTCTTATGAAAAACATCATATATAATTGTGTTGACCGGGTAGATTTAAATGTGTAGTTGTTTCATCGCTGCGAGGTTTGGTGTTCGACGACCTCGCCGTGCGTTTGACGAGCTCTGCCCCTTCGTTCGTGGGTGAGCACAAATGACATGTCCTCCTCCCCCATTAATTATTTGCTCTATTCCGGTGTTCGTGCCGATGAAACTTGATAGCTAGCTATATATGTGTCTTGAATCATCAGTATGCGTAACCAATATGTGTCTCCCGTTCGAAAGCGTTATAGTTATAAATATGCATGCATTTGCATATTTATAACCTTGATTCTTTTGAATTGTCCAACTCTATCAATGGACAGCCCGAGTATGTGTAGGTTGGGTTCATTTTCCCATATACTTTGCTCCAGACCCGACGCATAAATTTCGTCAGTGCCTCCCCTGTTGTTCTCCGGGTACACATCCTCTCTGTTTGTTGCAGAGACGTGTATCAGGAGAACAACCGGGAGGTGCTGCCGAAATTTTGCGTCGGATCCAGAGCATAGCATGGGAAAATGAACCCAATCTACACATACTCAGGTGGGATTAGGACCTATCATTACCTATTAGAGTGTAGGTTGCATGGACGTAATAAAATTGACAAAGTAGATCAACTGATGAATATATACATGGTGAATTATATATATATATATGTTGTGTGTCCAGTAGCTCTGAAAGTCAAGATGAGTGATCGTGCGTGGATGTATATCGGTCACACTGGTCAGAACAAATGGAATGCTGAATGGTTCACAAAAACCAAGGGGTTTGTGCAAGCCGCATTTGCAAATGGCCAGAGAAAAACCTGGTGCCCCTATTTCCGTTGAGGCAATTGGGAAAAGAGGACAGATGCTGAAATGGGCAAACACCTGCAGAAGAGTAATTTTACACCCGATTATACGGTATGGACATATCATGGTGAGTCTGCCCAACGTGAACGAGCTGAGGTGGATCGTCGTCGCCCCGACGAGCATGGTACCGAGATGGAAAACATGGTGCAAGACTATGATGATGCTCGGGATTCGAACGAGGAGATGGAGGAATCTGCAAAAGGCCTTCAATGAAATGTTGGAGTCTTCAAAACATCCGCTCCACGAGCACACTGAGCTTTGTCAGTTGGATGCCATCTCACAAGTAATGGCTCTGAAGGCTCAGTTCAACTTGGGCAGAGAATGCTATGACGCAATGATGACAGTATTTGGACGCTTTTTACCCAAAGGCCATGTAATGGCTGCAAACCTGTACCAGTCGGAAAAAATCCTCCATGCACTAAAGATGCCCTATGAGAAGATACATGCCTGTGAGAAAGGATGTAACTTATTTAGGCTTAACTATGCGGACTTGAACTATTGTCCCATTTGCAAGTCTTTCAGGTATGTTGTGGTAGACAACAGTATGGGTGAGAAGACACAGACCAAAATCCCAGTTAGTGTTCTTCGATATATGCCAATCGTACCAAGACTTCAACGTCTTTTCATGGTCGAAGAGATGCCCAGATAGATGACATGGCACAAAACAGGCAAAAGAACCGAACTAGATGCAGATGGGAATCTGATGATGGTACACACAGCGGATGGTGTTGTGTGGAAATAGTTTGATGAATTACATGCTGACAAAGCGGCAGATCTGAGGCATCCTCGAGTCGGCATCAACACGGATGGGTTCAGTTTGTTTGGTATGACGGCAGCCCAATACATATGTTGGCCCGTATTTGTCTTTCCACTCAATCTCCCCCGGACAGATTATGCAAAGAAAGAACATTTTCCTGACGTTGATAATTCCAGGGCCCAACTATCCGGGGAAAATAAGAATGTGTACATGCAGCCGCTTAAGGACGAAATGCAAGAAGCCCGGGATAATGGGTTCAATACATATGACGCCTATAGCAAACGGAACTTCATAATGCGTGTTTGGTACATGTACTCGACGCATGACTTGCCGGTGTATGCGCTATCTGTTGGTTGGTGTGTGCATGGAAGGTTCCCGTGCCCCACATGCAAGGGAGCTCTTGAGTTTCGTTGGCTTCAGGCCGGTCGCAAGTTTTCTTGCTTCGACATGCATAGACAGTTCCTGGATCCTCGCCATAAGTTCAGGAAAGACAAGAAGAACTTCATCAGAGGTAGAGTTGTCAAAAACTCTGCACCACCTGCATTGATAGGCCAATAGACCCTAGATTAGTTAAACGCTCTCGAGCCAGATCTAGAGCGTCCAAGGTACTTCAAGGGGTATAATTCTAAGCACGCATGTACTCACAAGACATGCTTATGGGATCTGCCTTACTTCAAAGACCTCCTTTGCCCATGCAACATCGACGTGATGCACACTGAGAAGAATATCGCCGAGGCACTTTTTGGTACATTGTTCGGCATAGATGGGAAGTCAAAAGATAATACTAAGGCTAGAGTCGATTTGGAGGCGCTATGTGATAGGCCGTTACAAAACATGAAAGAACCGAAAGGAAAGCAGAACTGGACGAAGCCAAAGGCATGGTTCAATCTTGGAAGGCCAGCTATGAGGGAAATTATCTTGTGGGTGAAAATGCAGTTGATTTTCCCCAATGGGTATGCAGCAAATCTAAAGAGGGGAGCGAGTCATGAAAAATTGAAGATATTTGGTCTCAAGAGTCATGATTGGCATATATGGATTGAGCGGGTAATGCCGGTGATGTTGCATGGCTTCATCCCCAAGGATGAATGGCTAGTACTGGCAGAACTCAGCTATTTCTTCTGTGTTCTTTGTGCGAAAGAACTATCGCCTGGCATGCTAGAATAAATGGAAGAGTTCGCACCCGAGTTGATCTGCAAGTTAGAGAAGATCTTTCCACCGGGCTTCTTTAATCCAATGCAGCATTTGATTTTGCATCTCCCGACCGAGGCAAGATTGGGGGGGCCCATGCAAAATCGTTGGTGCTACCCAACTGAGAGGATGCAGAAGACGCTTCGAGAAAAATGTAAAAATAAACGTAGAATTGAAGCATCGATGGCCGAGGCATTCATCACTGAGGAGGCGGCAAACTTCGTGAAATCACACTACGAAGCCAAAAATCGTCATTTGCATAATCCGAAGCCTCAGTACAATGCTGACGACCCTAAAAAGGGTGGATCCAACCTCAGCCTATTTAAAGGGAATCTTGCATCAACCAGTGTTTCAAATCTAGTATCTTTGGATAACGAAGAATGGCAGACCATTTCGTTGTATATCTTCAACAACCTGATAGAAGTTCGGCCGTACGTCGAGTAAGTTCTCGGTACATTGTTTCGCAACTTCTATTTCCTTTGAACTGCTCTTATTCCTAGATATTTCATACAGTCGATACGTCGCCATATTCTCGTATGGAGAGGTGATCCAAAAGGATTTCGTCGAAGAGTATGAGCTTCTAGCAAAGCAAGGAGGCGGCTATCCCGGTTTCATCTCTTGGTTCAAACAAATGGTAATTTCTATTAGACAATTTCATTTCATTCGCTAATTTGTGCATAATGCAACAATCCTTTCATATTAAACTTGTAGGCTAATTCAGAGTCTATGGACGCCGAATTGAGACAAGTCGCTAATGGTTTTGACTATAAGGTCCATTCATTTGACAAATACCGCATCAACGGGTATCGCTTTCGTACCTATGGCAAAGAGCTATCTATGGCCGACTGAAAGTCTACAAATTGTTGTGTATCTGCTATCGATGAAGGAGGTGCCGAGTATTATGGGAGAGTTGAAGCAATTTATGATCTTCTATTCTATGGTGAAAACCCACCGAATGTCGTAGTCTTCAAATGTTATTGGTTTCAGCCGAAGGAGACTAGAAGGACTCATGAACATATAGGGCTAGTTGAAATCAACCAAAGCACCCATTTAGATGTTCCTGATGTCTATATTATGGCTCAACAGGCGACCCAAGTATTCTATCTACCGTGGGCCTGCCAAACTAATCCAAATCTGAAAGGTTGGGATGTCGTTTATGAAGTGCCGCCACGTGCTAGACTATCTCCCCCAAAGGAAGAGGATTATGAACCTCACATTAACCCAGACGCATATGAAGGAGAATTCTTCCAAGAGACACGTCTTCCCAAAAAGCGTTTCAAGAACCGCTATACTTCACCCCAAAACATTGAAGTAGACAGCGACAATGAATCCGACATCACCCCAGAGGAGGAACAAGAAGAACCGGAACAAGAAGAGGTTACTGCTGCGGATGACCTATTAATGCTTGACCGATTACGTCAAGGTGGCCTTCCACATGTTGATGCCACTGAACCCTATGAGCCCGTCATTGATTCTAGTGATGATGATGATTATGCATTTATTGATGATACCGATCGAGATTATTAGTAGTGTCAGGTATTCAATTTTCTTATGTTGTACTTGATGATGATACACTTAAGTGATATACATATTATTATTCATGTCGGCATTTTTTTATGTAGTACTAATTTCGTTTACTCTTTGTCATGGCAGGTGTTGAAAGATGGTGGGTGCTGGTCGGGAGAGCTCCGAGGCCCCTTCTTCGTCGGCGCGTGGTGAGAGGTCTTCCATTCCACACGCACCTCTCCGCCGAGCGTTGATGGACAGTATGGTGACCCCGCCGGGCCCTTCTTCATCGACCGTGGTGCCCAGCAGGGGACGAGGTAAGAAGAAGAGAGGATCTAGAGCACGTGGTCGTGGGAGAGGACGTACGGTGACTGCTAGGGCGCCTTCCTCGGTGCCACCCCCAGTTGTTTCACCCGAGCACGTGACTGCTAGGGTACAATCGTCCGAGGAGGAGGCTACACGGACTCTGGTCCACGGGCCTTCGGCCCACGAGCCTCGGGTCGACGGGCCTTCAGCCCACGAGACCCTGGAGGAGCACACGTCTAGATGGGGTACCTGGCCGGATCATCTTGAGGAGCCGATTGGCCATGCTAATGATGGCGGGGAGCCGACTTATATTGAGGAGGAGGGGGGCACCGTCTACCATCATGTTTGTACATGGCTCGCGTCTGTGCCGGCGATCCGCCGGAAGAGGTGGTTGATTTTCCCTGATGGGCAGAGGTAAGTGCATTTAATCTTTTTGTACCTTCTGCATTCACGTTTCTTCATATATCTAATGCGTTGACCTTGTCATGCTGCAGGGGTTGGGACCACCATCATAGTGTCTGCCGGCCCAACTCCATCCTTGGAGTTCTTTGTCGGCAAAACTTCACGGGGTTTGTCACGTTGCCTAGTGAGGGTCGGCTTCCAGAGCTTGGATGGAGTTGGGAGCACTACTTGGCTGCCTCGGCCCCGCCGGGTGAGATTATCGACGGTGTCTTGTGCAATACGAGGGCAGACGTGGTGATTAGAAAGTTCTGGGTAATTTCTCCTTTACACAATTAAAAATCTGCAAGTAGCTAGTTATTAATTGTACTAATGAATATTGTCTCATTTGATTGCAGACATTCTATAGGTGTGAGGAGGGATACGAGCAGGAAGCGGCAAATGTTATCGATAACGTCTGCAAGCGCCTAATATAGAACATACGACATGATGCTCGGATGTAGGCTGTTCGAGACTACTACGCCTCGCGTGGTATCAAGAATACCAAGCTGGCATGCCGCGAGAAGTTCTTGAGTAAGGAGGAGTACATGAAGGTAATTCTTAAGGACTTGTACTTACTTCCTTCATTTAGTAATTCATAGTCGTAGAGCTCAAGTTTCTATTTGCTAACTTAGGCCCCTCCGAGATGGTGTGCGGATCGGATGGATTGTTGGGAGGTGTTGGTCAATGAGTGGTGCTTAAAAGAATGGCTAGCCCTCCACAACGAGGCCAAGGACAAACGTTCCCAAATGGAAGGTGTGCTACACCATCAAGGCAGCTCCAACTTATATCAGTTCGGGCGGAACTGGGTATGTGGTTTGCTTCATGATTCATGCAAGCTTTATCCCTTTAATTACTAATTTACTTTGTTTGTCTCTTTCAGGCACGCTACAATAAGGTGGATAAGGTGCCAGAGGTGTACGACCTGTATGCCATGGCCCACACTGCCTCTTACAAGAAAGCCAAGGCATTCTCTCTGTCTGACCTTGATGATCCAAAGAACTTCACCAACATCTCCTCCCATGACAAGCTCATGAAATATAGAGATGAGGGGAAGGCGAGGAAAGGGGAGGACTTTAACCCGAGCCAGGGTCCCATTGATACAGAGCTGCTGATGATATCTGGTGGCGGGAGGTCCCATGGCTGCATAGCCATGGCAGATGGACTTATCTGTTGTCCTAGCACTCTCCCGGAGATCAAGGCGCACCAGTCGAGCTCCGCTCCTGAGATAAGGCCTCGTGACGGCCAGTCCAACTCGCCTTCAAGGTTAGTTATACATACTCAGCTATCTTTCTCCATTACATTGTGTGCGCTTCCATCAATGATTACAAATGGTCACGTGAGTGGTGTTGCAGGCTGCTATACAGAGTGAGAGAGATAGAACGGAGAAACTTCTGGCGGAGGCGGCGGAGAGGCAGCGGGAGTTGGAGGAGAGGACGACAAAGATGTTGGAGGAGGAGAGGGCACGGAATGACATGCAGGCAAGGGCCATGTACGAGCTCCTTGTGGTAAGGTTCTTCTGTAGATTAGCCAAAACATTTATGTAGTGGTTCTCTCATTACTAACTAGTATGACTGAGTTGTCAAAACGAAATGTGCATTCTGTGTGCGAGAAGTCCGGTCAGACCGCTCCACCGATGCCAGTGATTGCTCCTGCGACCAAAGTGAGTTTAATTTGAATGTACATTACTTGCTAGTCTTAACATTTGAGTGTCATCATGCTTAAGAGACATTGGAAATGATCGTTGGTGCAGCATAACTCCAGACAAGCATCGCACGATCCTTCTCCAGCTACCGGCACGAGCCAGCCTGCTCCTACACCTCCATGATCATGGTAAGTTTCTCTAGTGTTTTTCTTAACAAATGTATAAAGACATAGACATAGATTTATTTCCTCCAATATGCTTACCACAATGAACTACAGTTAGCTTCTTTTCCTCCAAAATGACTTAATAAGCTTACCGACCTCCAAAACCATCCATTTTACCTAAGTTAGCTCTAAAATGATCTGTACGTAGCTTACTTATGTCAAAAATTGCATAATTGGCTTAGTTAGCTCATAAACGATCCATTTTACCTAAGTTAGCTCTAAAATGACCCATTTTACCTTAGTTAGCTTATAAATGATCCATTTTATCCAAGTTAGCTCCGATGATCCATTTTACCTATGTTAGCTTTAAAATGACCCATTTCACCTAGGTTAGCTCCAAAATGAACCATCTTACCTAGGTTAGCTCCAAAATGACCCATCACACCTAGGTTAGCTCTAAAATGATGCTTTTTACTAAGTTAGCTCATAAACGATCCATTTCAACTAAGTTAGCTCATAAACGATCCATTTCACCTAAGTTAGCTCCAAAACGATCCATTTCACCTAAATTAGCTCTTAAATGATCCATTTCACCTAAGTTAGCTCATAAATGACCCATTTCAACTAAGTTAGCTCATAAATGATCCAGTTCACCTAAGTTAGCTCAAAAACAATCCATTTCAGCTTAGTTAGCTCATAAACGATCCATTTTATCAAGTTACTCTAAAATGATCCATTTTACCTAGATTAGCTCCTAAATGATCCATTTTACCTATGTTAGCTTTGAAATGACCCATTTCACCTAGGTTAGCTCCAAAATGAACCATCTTACCTAGGTTAGCTCCAAAATGACCCATCACACCTAGGTTAGCTCTAAAATGATTCTTTTTACTAAGCTCATAAACGATCCATTTCAACTTAGTTAGGTCATAAAGGATCCATTTCACCTAAGTTAGCTCAAAAATCGATCCATTTCACCTAAATTACCTCTTAAATGATCCGTTTCACCTATGTTAGCTCATAAACGATCCCTTTCAACTAAGTTAGCTCATAAATGATCCATTTCACCTAAGTTAGCTCAAAAACGATCCATTTCACCTTAGTTAGCTCATAAATGATCCATTTCACCTTAGTTAGCTCACTAACGATCCATTTCACCTTAGTTAGCTCATAAACGATCCAT
>NC_041386.1:402865724-402947985 GCF_002162155.2 Triticum dicoccoides
TAAACGATCCATTTCACCTAAGTTAGCTCATAAAGGATCCATTTCACCTTAGTTTGCTCATAAACGATCCATTTCACCTAAGTTAGCTCATAAACGATCCATTTCACCTTAGTTAGCTCATAAACGATCCATTTCACCTTAGTTAGCTCATAAACGATCCATTCCAACTAAGTTAGCTCATTAATGATCCATTTCAACTAAGTTAGCTCATAAACGATCCATTTCACCTAAGTTGGCTCATAAATGATCCATTTCACCTTAGTTAGCTCATAAACGACACATTTCAACTTAGTTAGCTCATATATGATCCATTTCACCTGAGTTAGCTCATAAATGACATATACTTCTTGTTCTAGTCTTCTTGTTCTAGTCTTCTTCTTGTTCTATTCTTCTTCTTCTAGTCACCTTTTTCTAACTTTCTTATTTGCCATTTTGCAGATTTCATTCACTTCACGGAAGCTAGCTTGCTATGATGGAGTGCTTGTTTTTTCTTTCATTCTCTTCAAGTATTCTTCTAGCTTGCTCTGATGGAACTTGCTATCTTGATGAAACTTTGCATTTTAATATGTATGGATGGAACAATGTGTATGCGCAACTTGATGGAACTTGCTATGTATGAATGGATGGAACTATATATGTATGTATGATGAAACTTATGTGCTGGATATGTGATATGTTTGCTGTTAAATAGCCCTGTGAAATATATATATATATATGTCATATATATTTGCGGTCAAAATTGTTGCATTTAAAAAACAGAAAAATGGGGCAAAGCAGGATCTTTGCCATCAGCCACTGATGGCAAAGCCACCTTTGCAGACAGTCGTGGACGGCAAAGGCAACTTTGCCAACAGCCACGGACAGCAAAGCAGACACGCGGCGGCCACCTGTGCCTCCTGGGAAGTGACCCATTTGGCTAGTTTGCCTATAGCGGCGGACGGCAAAGGCTTTGCCTACAGCGGCGGACCGCAAAGAGTAAACAACTTTGCCTACAGGCGCGGACGACAAAGGCCTGCCGTGTAGTGACGTCCAGCTAACATCGCTCGGCGGACGACAAAGGCAGGACAAATTTTGCCATCAGCGGCGGACAGCAAAGGCTGCTGTTAGCCACCTAACAGACTAACAGCGTAATTATTGCCGTCTGCTTTATTTGCCGTCAACTGCTGATGGCAAAGGCCCCTTTGGCGTCAGCCGCCGAAAGCAGACGGCAAAGTAGCTCTTTGGCGATCCTTACTTTGCCGGAGCCGTTTGCTGTCCGCGGCAGACGGCAAAGACCTTTGCCGTCCGCTGTTCCGACCTTTGCTGTCTGCCGTGGCAGATGGCAAAGTAGCCGATTCCTGTAGTGTATGGGCGGCATGATAAACAAGTGGTAGGTAGCTCTACATAGCGATAGAACAAACAACTAGCAAGCAAAGATAGAAGTGATATCGAGGGTAATGGTCATCTTGCCTGCAATCCCGCTAGGAAGAAGAATAAAACCATGAAGTAGATGAACCAATGTAGTCGAACGGATCCTCACAAATGCAACATGACCGGAACTATCTAGAAGAAGCAAAAACCAGAACGGAAGAAAAAACATAGTAAACCAACAAGCATAATCATGGCATGATGCACAATCAGGTATGATGCATGTCCGGTTTAATGACGCATGGTATGGCAAAGTGCACAAATAACACTACAAATTAAGTGGAGCTCAATATGTATTGCATATTGACGAAACACCACATGACTTATTTAGTTCTCTCTCGTTTATACTACTCAACAATATTTAATGTTGTTTAACATGGAAAGAGGTGAAGCATATGTAAAATAAAAATTTAGGCAAGTTTAAATGAGGCCAGAAATAACAACAACCATTCCAAAAAATCCACATGTGCATATCTAGGAATTCTTAAGAAAACTACAATTTAAACATTTTTAATGTTGTTATCATGATGTGGATGACAAAAGCATGGTTTATGCAATTTATGAAAGTTGGCATGGGAATGTTATGAAGCATTTCTCCCCATGACGGAAAGAAAGGGGTGCCACGGCAACGACAATGGAAATGATGCCACATCAACATTTCGATGATCCGATAACTCATCGAGATGTCGGTGCAAAAGAAGGTGGATGTGCGAAACATGCAAGAGTGACGGGGAGTGATCCCGGATATAGGGTGTCCCATGTGTGGTTGGCATGGCAAACGAGGGACGTGCATGAAACAACCGGGCATGGTGCAAACACGGGGTTCATCTCATACATCAAACAACATTCGTTCACGGGTCATCGTCTCGGCGGTATACCTTTGATGCGTGCATTTTTGGAACTGGTGGAGTTCATAGTGGAAGTAGACGTTCTCGCGACGTACTGGAAGTAGTCGTTCACAGAAGTTGTGGGAGTAGTAGTACATGTTCCTTTTTAGAGAGGTACTTAACACATCCGAGGTTTCCGGAGGCGACGGTAGTGGAACTTGGCGAATACGAGTTCTTCGGAGGTCGTCATCGAACTTGGTCAAATACACAGCGTGGGTAGATGTTCACTCGACGGCCTTCGACGACAGTAGTCGTACACGGTTCATAGACGTTCGGGTCATCGGTAGAGGTACTTGTTGCATCTCCAGGCGTAGTCGACCTTGGCGTATCCAAAGGGTACTTATGGTCTTGAGGGTCGATGGTTGTTGTGCATTCGATGTTGTGGTACTTGGCGCCTCGTTCTGGCTGACCCATAACAAAGCACGACAAAATGGCCTCTGGTGGTAGCAGGAAGGCAACTCATGCCCGACAGTGAAGCAAAAAAATCGGCCACGACGTGGTGGCGGTGAGGAAGGCCAACTCAGGGTCTGACAGCCGCAAGGCGACGATGTGGAGGCATGTTGGTAGTGACTGGGAGCTCTATTGAAGGAGCTGAAGCAGAGAAGGGCCGCGGCGGTGCGTCGATGGCCACTGACGGCGGCGCGCCCATAAGAACATGGCGGCGGTGGCCTCATATACAACCAGAGAGAGAGAGAGCACCTGGCCGAGAGGGAGGGGCGTGGACTTGGAATCCCAGACTTCTATGCGATAGGAGCACAGGGAGGCAAAGTAGGCCATCCGACGAAGGGGCATGGCTCCAGTGGAGCTACTCGCTGGCGCCGACCGGAGGCAGAGGCGCCACGAGGAAGGAGGAGAGCCCGGCATGGTCCTGGTGGAGCTCGGCGGCAGCGTTGCAGGCCGGCGTGGCAAAGGCAAGGGGGGTGAGGAGGCAGCACGAAGGGGCTCGCGGTAGGAGGTGGCGCTCGTGGTGCTCTGCTGTGGGGTGGCTGGAGTGAGGTGGGATCGAGAGAGAGGCGAAGGGAATCGGTAGGAGGCGGCGCTGGAGGAAAGGAGAGGGAGAGATCGACAGGATTGGGAGTCGGCCTAGGGTTAGATAGGCAGGGCCGGCTGGGCCTTGGCCTTGGGCCATGAAGCAAGATGGGCCGGTCTGGGTGGAGTTCGAAGTGGCCAGCTGCGCTGGGCTCTCTTCTCTATCTCACTCTAAAGAAAAATAAAAACAAAACAGAGATAAGAAAGAAAAAGAAAGGGAGGTTAGGGGAAGAAGTTGGACACACGGATAATTTTCCCAGACTCACAAAAAGTGCTCGGTCCAAGAAAATTGGACTGGGCAAGATTGTAAGATTTAAATTCAAAATCATTTTAACTTAATTCAAATGGTTTAAATAGGACAAGCTTTAGGAGTGGCCAAAATGTTGAGATTTTCGCTAGAGCTCCGGAAAGTGATGAAAGAATTTATGGGAAAAGTTGGTGACCAAGAATTAAGATAACAAAGGCATGGAATGTTTTGCAAGTGTGTTGAGGTGAATTCCAAATTATGGTAATATTTATAATAGCTCCCTGATAATAGTAGGAGACTTTTATATGTTATAAAGATAATTTCACCATGTGAACTTCCCTCGATTTAAAGGGACCAAAGATCCATGCAAATTATTTAAGCGAGTTTTAGGTAGTTTGATAAAATGATGGCATGATGACATGATGCAATGCAAATGATGCAAAGATGAATGCAACGAACCAAACAAATCACACGACGAATCTCGGAATCCATGGAAGGCATCTGGAGCGCCGGTCTTGGAGCATCACAAGTGTCATCAGGTTGAGAAGCTGGTCAAGAAGCAAGGCTGAGTATGAGAAGCAAGATAAGGAGAAAGCTCAGAATGGCGCTAGCGGGAAGGGCCGTGGCGGCGAAGCAAGCCGCTTCGGCAAGGCTCCTAGGAATCAAGGAAAACCCACCAGGGGCCCGAAGAAAGAGGATTGCAATGATGAGAATGATGGAGGAGATGAAGAGGGAACCAACGAGCAGGAGTTCCAGAAAGCTAGTGACGCCCTGTGCATTGACGGGGGTGCATCCCTGCACTCCTATCACGGCCAACTTAAACAGTGGGCACATGAAGTCAATGTCGTGGAACCAGCGGTAGATTATCAGAATCCGCTCAAGTGGCCACGCATGCCCATCATTGTTGACGAAGAGGACCACCCTGACTGCATGTCACATCCCTAGCTTACCCTGGCCTTGGACTAGCCTGGTTGCCGCATCATGTTTAAATT
The DNA here is from genome assembly GCF_002162155.2 of Triticum dicoccoides. Taxonomy (NCBI): domain Eukaryota; kingdom Viridiplantae; phylum Streptophyta; class Magnoliopsida; order Poales; family Poaceae; genus Triticum; species Triticum dicoccoides. The sequence continues at coordinate 402,870,287 of NC_041386.1, forward strand.
TAATTGACATCCGAATTGAGGAATTTTCAAAGCCTCAGAAAACCTCTAAAAATAACCAACATTTAAATCTCATCAAATGAGTCCAAGGAAATGTTCCCGTTATTCTGTGAAAATATTGGCATGAGTTGAAATCCCAACCAATATTTTTTGAGTCACAGGAATAAATTATTTTGGGCCTTTGATTTAAATCAATAATATATTTGGGTTGGAATTATTTCTATTATATAGGAAATAATGTTCAAATATTCTGTAAGTTTGCATGTGACCTTGGACTAGCTTTTTGAGCTCACATAAAAATTTATAGAAAGTTTTAAAATGGTTTAGTGTCCAAACTAAATCAAAACAAACTAACAGAAATAGAAAAGAAAACCAGAAAGCAGAGAGAGAGAGAAGGTTTCTCACCTGGGCTTACCTCGCGGCCCAAGTGGTCGGCCCAGCACACCACCGCAGCCTCCCTGTCGTCTGCCTCCCTGGATGTGGGCGACTCCGGGCTATGCCCCGATGCCCTTAGCCAGCGCTCCCGTTGCCTTTAGCGCAAGTCCGGCGCGTTGCCGCCGCGGGTTTGGTCGCCGCTAGCCAAGTCCGGTGACAGCCGACGTGGCGGGGTCATTAGTGATAATCCCCGCCAGCTGGACCTCACCTAGTCACTGACAGCGGGCCCCACAACGGGTCAAAGTCCAAGTCAACACGGGGTTAACCCCTGTCTTGGGCCCCGCTTGTAAGGTTTGACCCTGGCTGGCCGTTGACTCGCTGACGTCACTCACACGTCATGCTTGCACAGTAATGCATTTTCTGGATTTTTATTAATTCAGGAAATTCCAGAAAATGCCCTAAACTTCCGAAAATCATAGTAATTTAACCATAACTCCAAATGAAATAATTTATATATGAAAAATTATCAGAAAAATATGAAGAATCTGTTTATGGCATTTGCATGCATGTTAGAGCAACTTATATCCACTGTTTAGGACAATTCAATTAAATGGCATTTAAGAAAGCACATATGGGGTTTGAATTTGAACCTAGGGTTCAAACCAACTTCATTTAATACGGTTGCTAGTTGCATTAGTTCAATCAACTGCATATTGCCATGTCATGAGCATGTATCATATTGTTGCATTGCATTGATTGTGTTTCCTTCTTTATTGCCGGAAGTTGTCCCCTCTTGATAGACTTGGTTTCGACGATGAGTTCGGTGACACCGACGAAGAGCTATATTATCTTTAGAAGTGCCAGGCAAGCAAAACCCCCTTGTTCATTCTGATACAATCCCACTCTCTCGCTCCTGCTCTCTTTTACTGCATTAGGACAACAATGATTCATCTGTTACTTGCTGCGGTAGTTGAACCCCTTATCCACTGCATGACCTGTCATTGCCACAGTAAATAGATGAAACCCACTAGCAAGAGTAGGAGTTGTTTGAGCCCTGATGTGCCTACTCATTCATGCTTGTTTGTCATGCCTGCTACTACTTAGAGTTGTGTCAGGTCTAATTCACCAGGGATGAATTGGAACTGTGTTGAACATGTCCTATTATGTGTGAGCTAAGTGTGTGAACACGATTTGGTAAAGGTAGCGATGAGAGACCATGTAGGAGTACATGGTGGGTTGTCTCATTGAAACCGTTCTTAGGAACTGATTTATGTGTTTGTGATCCATCAACAGCTACTACCACGCATTGGGCCCGAAACCAATGGACCCTCTCGACTGATTAACTGCCCTTGTCCTCTGTCCAGGAGTTGCAACTAGTTTCTGGTGTTTGTAGGATATGTGTTGGCGGCCGTGCGTAGCACTGACCCTAGGGGTGGGCTATGATGCGGTAGATACACCGTGGCACGGTGTACCGGGCGCCCGTTTGGTGTCTTGGGAACCCTGCACACATTGTTTGGGGCTGTGAATGAAACTCCGGCCGGATCTCCTCGCGGATGGAACCCGAATAGGCGATAAACCTGGACTAGAGACTTGTGTGGTTAGTTAGGTCGTGGTCGACTCCCTCGCCAGGCTTCCGCTTGAAGGTTGCCGAGATACACGACGTGTACATGGTGGTAAGTGGCGAGAGCGTGTGTGAAGAAGTACACCCCTGCAGGGTTATAAATGATCTATTCGAATAGCCGTGTTCGTGGTAATGGACTTCTGGGTTGCCTATAACAGTTCATAGACAAGTGAAAGTGGATACTCTAAAATGCGCAAGATAAGCATGAGTGCTATGGATGGTGTTCTCGTAGGGAGATGGGAGCGGATCCATAATGGTGTATTAATATGGTGAATATGTGGACTCGTGTGCGCCACCTCAAAAGAGTTGCTTGTAGTTGTAGTTTAGGTTAGCCACTGAGTCAAAGCTAGCTTTCTGCAGTTAAACTCCACCACCCCCTTTATTGATACCGATGCATATGTAGATAGTTCTGATGTAAGTCTTGCTGGGTACATTTGTACTCACATTTGCTTAATTTATGTTTTGCAGAGAGATTTCAGTCTCGCTGGTAGTTCCACATGGACTCCGACGTTTAGCTTGATACCTCAGCTACGATCTTGTGCCCTCGGCAGGATCTGGTAGATAGTCAGGCTTCTCAGCCTTTTTCATTTGTAGATGTCTGTACTCAGACATGTTAAGCTTCCGCATGTGCTTTGATTTGTATGCTATGATTGTTGGGTCATGAGATCCATGTTTGTAATATCTCGCTCCTCGGAGCCTAATGAATAAACATTTGAGTCGTAGAGTTATGTTGTGATGCCATGTTGTATTTACACATATCGAGCATATTGTGTGTATGATTGAAATGCTTGGTATGTGTGGGATCCGACAATCTAGTTGTTTATCCTTGGCAGCCTCTCTTATGGGGAAATGTAGTCTAGTGCTTCCATGAGCCATAGTAGTCCGCTACAGCCCGATTCACCGGAGTCCTGCTAGCCTAGCACTACTGGTCAGGACACTTGACTGGCCGGCATGTGTTTCACTTGGTTCCTGTGTCTGTCCCCTCGGGGAAATGTCACGCGGTGATATCCGGAGTCCTACCTAGCCTGCTACAGCCCGGGTTCCCGGAGTCATGTTAGCCTAGTGCTATAGCCCGGATTCACACGCTGCTGACCGACCTGCTCGATGTGATTCATGTATGCGTGTTCCGATATGTTTGTGCCGCTTTGGGTTCACGACTAGCCATGTCGGCCCGGGTTCCCTGTCATATGGATGCTAGCGACACTATCATATATGTGAGCCAAAAGGCGCAAACGGTTCCGGGCCATGGTAAGGCGACACCCGTGGGAATACCATGCGTGAGGCCGCAAAGTGATATAAAGTGTTACCGGCTAGATCGATGTGACTTGGAATCGGGGTCCTGTCAGTTTTGGTATCAGAGCCTGACTGCCTGAAGGATTACCAAGCCAAACCGGTCGAAGTTGTGTCTAGAAATGCTTTAGTTATGTAGGGGAATTGATTGTGGAAGGAACGTAAGGCTCTTTTTACTCCTTTACCTTATGCCCTCTGATCTGAGTCATTCTCTTCTCATTCTACGTGGGTTAAGAAACTAGGCCTTCTCATCTATCTATCAGGATGACATGTTACTAAACCGTAGTTGCCTAGGATTGTTGAGTTCAAGCCCCAGTTTAGTTCCTACTATCTTTTGTATGTTCGTAGTTGGTCTCTGTACCTCGATATTGTGATTCTGAGTGGCTATGCCACCATTTTTGTAGCATGTCTCCAATCTTCTTGAGCATTTACAGCCGTTATGCTGTCCGAGTCATCCCAGGTTTCTAAATAGTCTGATGCATTTGCAAATCCCTTCCTTCCGTTCCCGATGTCCCTTTGGGCCAGTTCAACCACACTAATCGGTCTGTTGAGGTGCTCCGTTGCCTTGACATGTATGTTGGAGTTAGTGTTATGACCCTAGGTGTCTTAGAGGACCATTTAGTAATCTAGCAATGCTTTGCACCCCCAGTGTGATGGTTCTGGCCATTATTCTCAAAAGCATCCTGTGGTGCCATTTAGTAGTAAGTATTCTACTCCTGGGTTCTTGAACCAAGATCCACTCTACTTACCTCATGTTGATAGTGTTGCTCAAACCTTTAGGATATTAGTAATCTTTGCGATAGTCCTCGAGGTTCATGCTATATCCTTCTTCCAAATATCATGAACGGCTTATGGCAGAAGTTCCTCGCGGAACCGAAAGATCACAACTAGAGTGCTCTTGATGAGTTCTTGATTCTATGTTCTAACTCTGCCAGTTCTACCTTTCTGCATGGGTTATCCGGAAGAATTATGTTGAACTCATTCAACATGCTAATCTATGCACCCACAACTCAGAAAATCATATGTTCTTTTGGGTTGTCCCTCTTTAGTTTTTTCTGGCGCTCGACTATCAATTGATAGTCAGGAGTAGTTGTGCATTCGTGTTATCGATGCTTATTATTCTTGTGGTCCGTCGAGCCGTTCTATTTCAGAATGACTAGGAGAAACAAACTCCAGTACCTCATCCATATCTAGGATTGGGTCCAAGCAGTTGTATTCCGCAGATCAAATGCCAATCCAGCTTTTGATTCCATTCTACCCTGAAGTATTGCCCTCTTTATGTCAGGAATATCATAGGAATTGCACAACCTCCTATGAACTCTTGATACAGTGATACTTCTCGCCATCATTATTCATTCCTCGGTCCCGTGTTGTTGCAACCGGAATGCCGACAAGTGAACCATGATGTGTGAAACTAATACTCCTAGCAACCATGTTGCCTGGTAGTTAATGGACATTAATATCATTCTTAGCATGTTGGTTATCGAATCACTATACTAGGGTCGGTCGTGCTACCTTGTCCTCATTTCTGGTACACTCTTCGATCAAGAGTTAGGATTGTATCAATCCCTTTCTTATTTAGCTATATCATCTTTCCCTCAAAAGAAAGATTGTTCTCGAGCTTAATAGCATATCGGTGGTTTGTGATTTTCCGAATATCTTCTCGGAAGTATTACCAGGTTGTCACCTGACCGCTATGTTGAGCTTGTGATCAAGTTGGTTTCTTGCAAACCACCCCTTCTCCAAGAATCTGTGTTGAATACCCCTGAGCTAATTGGTCGAGCTAAACAATAACTTGGAGAGTTGGAAGATGAAAGCTTGTCCGACTTAGTTCATCACTAAGGGATATCTTTGTGTGTGTGTGTGTGTGTTGAAGAAAGATGATATCTCCATTGATTGGTCCTCGTGATCAGTTGTTGGATCTATTGCCTTGTCAAAACTTTGACTTGAGTATGGGCTATTGTCAAGTCAAATCAGAACCAATGATGTTCGTAATGTTGCCTTACTCATGGTTGATCCCTCGAACATACACCATTACATATTTTGGTCTGACCAATGCTATCACCGTGTTCACATGATGGTGGAAGTACAATGATATGGAAATTCTGATGAGTTGTTGTGGAGCCCATCAATAGCATTTTGTCTCCCCCATGATTCATGTTGAACATCAACCTAGTGTTGAAAACTTTGTAAGCATAATCTTCATGTCCTGTTCATGAAATACATGTTTGGTGAAAGAAGTGACTTTCTCCAAGTTCATGTGCATTAGGTGCAAGTTGCCGCCGTGAATTGAGAAAGATTGCTTTTGCTTTCTCTGGAATCATCCCAAGTCAGTCATGCATGTGCGAAGTATTCCACAGTTTGATAGGCTTGCTACCTCCGCTCCATGTGTAATCCCTAGCACACCAAGCCACTGATTGACTTGTTCGGGATGAAGAAGTTCTCCATAAGAGCTAATCATATGACTTATGCAAGGACTTCGATATCCTTGATGATGGTTCCCAACCAGGACCCGGTAGTGTTTCATTGTAAGACCACCATGTGGTCATGCTTATCTGGGACAGCGTGTTCACACGTGTTTAGCCGAACCAGCTCATGTTTTGGAGCTTACTACCATAGTCCATTTCCTGAGAATCTTGCAATGTCATCTCATCGATTTGTGTTCCAAACTTTCATTTTCTTTCTAGACTCGATGAGTCTGGAATATCCTGACACCAACCAGATCTGAATCTCAGGCAGATGCGATGGTTGGGACGTTTTTCCAAGAGCTATAATATTGCTCTCTCTGTAACCCGGTAAAGTGGATGTCATGGCCAACACACCCAGCCGGAAGACCTATTATTGTAGTATCTTGATAGAGTAGGCAGTCCACCTCCCCATAAGGATCTCGTACAATTTATTCCAATAGTAGTTCCTTATGGATTTTTGTATTTCCGAAGTCCAACCTGCTACTTGATGTTCTAGATACCAAACCATTTGAAAGAATGGGTTAGGCTAGCACATCAAGGAGAGCATTACAAGCGGAGCGCTAAATGTCTCTCGGTCGATCATCCAGATTTTGATCCCTTGGCCTCGCTAAGGTAAAATCTAAGAAAGTGTTATCTTTCTTTGCATCTGCATCTTCCACCATTATTCATCAGGGTAGCATGTTGTGTTGCCAGGATCCTTGACACGGATATTGGTAAAACCTTGATGAATACGGAAATGCTCAAGTTCTTGAGAGCATGCACAAGCACTAGGATTTATTGTCGGCATTATTTGGGATCCGTTCTCAGTTTCTTCGATTATGCCATAACCTTTCAAATAGTGGAATCTCTCTCTACTGTTGGGTTTCTCCCCAGTTACTAGAATCATTCCTAGCATTTGCATTTTTCCCAGCTTGCACCGCCATTTTGTCATCCTACTACAGACTACCCTTCTCAGTAATTACTGATCAGGATCATCTTCAAAGTGGTCCTACCACGCGTCCCATCCATTTTCGATGATAAGCAAAAATCATCCATTGTGTTGTCTTCAACAAGGAGTCCACATCATCCATTCTAGTCAGGGTATGTCATTCTTTCGAACTCCTTCAAACGATTGCTCAAGATTTTCCCTAGGCTGGTATAGAGAATTTTATTGATCTCTGGATCAAAAGTAATTCTTTTTGCCATTTAAGGGAATAACTCTACGAGTCACCTCCCCCAAGGTGCCCCGTTATGGAATCATGGCGATTATCTCATTGCTACTTTCAGACCATGCACCATCTTCTAAGCATGGAATTGTTGCCTATTAATCTGAACCTTCGTCCCCTGCTTCTTTCCATCGCTCCTCATATGTGTTTTTGTACCTCAGCTCAAGAGATGTTTCTACGTCTCGTTCCGTGAGTTGATCCTGTGATCATTAAGATGATCCATCCATGTAGAGTTATCTCGCTCTTCTGTCCTCGTGTTGGGTGAAGATCCCGAAAGCAAAGACGTCAAGATCAATGTGATGCAATGAAGCTACATCTTCGAGAAGGGCAGTTGGATCGAGAAGACCGTGATAGTTTGTGACCTCCTTTCTTCTTACCTGAGGTCTTGAATCTCGGGACGAGATTCTTGTTTAGTGGGGGTGAGTTGTCACATCCCTAGCTTACCCTGGCCTTGGACTAGCCTGGTTGCTGCATCATTTTAAATTCAATTGAAATCTGAATTGAGGAATTTTCAAAGCCTCAGAAAACCTCTAAAAATAACCAACATTTAAATCTCATCAAATGAGTCCAAGAAAATGTTCCCGTTATTCTGTGAAAATATTGGCATGAGTTGAAATCCCAACCAATATTTTTGGAGTCACGGGAATAAATTATTTTGGGCCTTTGATTTAAATCAATAATATATTTGGGTTGGAATTATTTCTATTATATAGGAAATAATGTTCAAATATTCTATAAGTTTGCATGTGACCTTGGACTAGCTCTTTGAGCTCACATAAAAATTTATAGAAAGTTTTAAAATGGTTTAGTTTCCAAACTAAATCAAAACAAACTAACAGAAATAGAAAAGAAAACCAGACAACAGAGAGAGAAGGTTTCTCACCTAGGCTTACCTGGCGGCCCAAGTGGCCGGCCCAGCCCACCACCGCAGCCTCCCTGTCGTCTTCCTCCCTGGATGCGGGCGAGTCCGGGCTACGCCCCGATGCCCTTAGCCACCGCCCCCATTGCCTTTAGCGCAAGTCCGGCACGTTGCCGCCGCGGGTTTGGTCGCCGCCGGCCAACTCCGGCGATAGCCGACGTGGCGGGGTCATTAGTGCTAATCCTCGCCAGCTGGACCTCACCTAGTCACTGACAGCGGGCCCCGCAACGGGTCAAAGTCCAAGTCAACACAGGGTTAACCCCTGTCTTGGGCCCCGCTAGTAAGGTTTAACCCTGGCTGGCCGTTGACTCGCTGACGTCACTCAGACGTCATGCTAGCGCAGTAATGCATTTTCTGGATTTTTATTAATTCAGGAAATTCCAGAAAATGCCCTAAACTTCGAAAATCATAGAAATTCAACTGTAACTCCAAATGAAATTATTTATATATGAAAAATTATCAGAAAAATATGAAGAATCTGTTTATGGCATTTGCATGCATGTTAGAGGAACTTATATCCTCTGTTTAGCACAATTCAATTAAATGGCATTTAAGAAAGCACATATGGGGTTTGAATTTGAACCTAGGGTTCAAACCAACTTCATTTAATATGGTTGCTAGTTGCATTAGTTCAATCAACAGCATATTGCCATGTCATGAGCATGCATCATATTGTTGCATTGCATTGATTGTGTTTCCTTCTTTATTGCCGGAAGTTGTCCCCTATCGATAGACTTGGTTTCGACGATGAGTTCGATGACACCGATGAAGAGCTATATTATCTTCAGAAGTGCCAGGCAAGAAAAACCCCCTTGTTCATTCTGATACAATCCCACTCTCTCGGTCCTGCTCTCTTTTACTGCATTAGGACAACAACGATTCATCTATTACTTGCTGTGGTAGTTGAACCCCTTATCCTCTGCATGACCTGTCATTGCCATAGTAAATAGATGAAACCCACTAGCATGAGCAGGAGTTGTTTGAGCGCTGATGTGCCTACTCATTCATGCTTGTTTGTCATGCCTGCTACTGCTTAGAGTTGAGTCAGGTCTGATTCATCGGGGATGAATTGGAACAGTGTTGAACATGTCGTACTGTGTGTGAGCTAAGTGTTTGAACACGATTTGGTAAATGTAGCGGTGAGAGGCCATGTAGGAGTACATGGTGGGTTGTCTCATTGAAACTGTTCTTAGGAACTGAGTTCTGTGTTTGTGATCCATGAACAGCTACTACCACGCATTGGGCCCGAAACCAATGGACCCTCTCGACTTATTAACTACCCTTGTCCTCTATCCAGGAGTTGCAACTAGTTTCTGGTGTTTGTAGGATATGTGTTGGCGGCCGTGCGTAGCGCTGACCCTAGGGGTGGGCTATGATGCGGTAGATACACCGTGGCACGGTGTACCGGGCGCCCGTTTGGTGTCTCGGGAACCCTGCACACATCTTTTGGGGCTGTGAGCGAAACTCCGGCCGGATCTCCTCGCGGATGGAACCCGAATAGGCAATAAACCTGGACTAGAGACTTGTGTGGTTAGTCAGGTCGTGGCCCACTCCCTCGCCAGGCTTCCTCTTGAAGGTTGCCGAGATACACGACGTGTACATGGTGGTATGTGGCGAGAGCGTCTGTGAAGAAGTACACCCCTGCAAGGTTATAAATGATCTATTCGAATAGCCATGTCCGCGGTAAAGGACTTCTGGGTTGCTTATAACAGTTCATAGACAAGTGAAACTGGATACTCTAAAATGCGCAAGATAAGCGTGAGTGCTATGGATGGCGTTCTCGTAGGTAGACGGGAGCGGATCCATAGTGGTGTATTGATATGGTGAATATGTGGACTCATGTGCGCCACCTGAAAAGAGTTGCTTGCAGTCGTAGTTCATGTTAGCCACTGAGTTAAAGCTGGCTTGCTGCAGTTAAACTCCACCACCCATTGATACCGATGCATATGTAGATAGTTCTGATGTAAGTCTTGCTGGGTACATTTGTACTCACGTTTGCTTAATTTATGTTTTGCAGAGAGATTTCAGTCTCGCTAGTAGTTCCACGTGGACTCCGACGTTTAGCTTGATACCTCAGCTACGATCTTGTGCCCTCGGCAGGATCTGGTAGATAGTCAGGCTTCTCAGCCTTTTTCATTTGTAGATGTCTGTACTCAGACATGTTAAGCTTCCGCATGTGCTTTGATTTGTATGCTATGATTGTTCGGTCATGAGATCCATGTTTGTAATATATCGCTCCTCGGAGCCTAATGAATAAACATTTGAGTCGTAGAGTTATGTTGTGATGCCATGTTGTATTTACACATATCGGGCATATTGTGTGTATGATTGAAATGCTTGGTATGTGTGGGATCCGACAATCCAGTTGTTTATCCTTGGCAGCCTCTCTTATGGGGAAATGTAGTCTAGTGCTTCCATGAGCCATAGTAGTCCGCTACAGCCCGGTTCACCGGAGTCCTGCTAGCCCAGCACTACTGCTCAGGACACTTGACTGGCCGGCATGTGTTTCACCCGGTTCCTGTGTTTGTCCCCTCGGGGAAAGTCACGCGGTGATATCCGGAGTCCTGCCTAGCCTGCTACAGCCCGGGTTCCCACGCTGCTGACCGACATGCTCGATGTGATTCATGTATGCATGTTCCCGGAGTCTTGTTAGCCCAGTGCTACAGCCCGGATTCACATGCTGCTGACCGACATGCTCGATGTGATTCATGTATGCATGTTCCCATATGTTGGTGCCGCTTTGGGTTCACGACTAGCCATGTCGGCCCGGGTTCCCTGTCATATGGATGCTAGCGACACTATCATATACGTGAGCCAAAAGGCGCAAACGGTTCCGGACCATGGTAAGGAGACACCCGTGGGAATACCATGCGTGAGGCCGCAAATTGATATAAAGTGTTACCGGCTAGATCGATGTGACTTGGAATCGGGGTCCTGACACTGCACCACCGCGGTAGGGTCTGCACCACCGCGGTAAGGTGCTTGCCATTGTTGGTCTCACCAATGATCCACAGCCTCAAGGTTAAGAAGATGTTGGTTGATGGTGGGGCCGGGTTGAATCTGATCTCTCCAAGGGTCATTTGCAAACTTCAGATAGCAGAGGAAGATCTTGAGGTTACCGGCATGTTTCAAGGATTTAAACCCGGCAGGAGTCGTCCTATGGGGAAAATCACGTTGCGAGTGACATTCGGGGTTGAGTTGAATTACCGGACTGAGAAGATTGTGTTTGATTTGGTCGACCTCCCCCTGGCGTACAAAGTAATCCATGGTCGCCTAGCTCTGGCTAAATTCATGGCGGCATCCTACTATGCCAATAACACCTTGAAGATGCCAGGGCCGATAGGCCTCATTTCCATTCCATCAGACGAGAAGGATGCAATCATTTGCATGGATAAGATGTACCAGGACGCTGTCGCGGCAGAGGCCGCGGAGGCCAATGTTCCCACCTAGGAAAACAATAACAAGAGGAAAGATAACAAGGATGCCTGCAAGGAATCTGGGAAACGTACCTCTCCGGAGTGGGTTGTGCCCGTTAAGGACTTGCCGGAGAGTTCCAACGGCAAAAGATCCAAGGTTGTTGCACTTGCTATGAAAAAGGTCCCGGCAGGGCTGGCTGGCACTGATGGTACCTTCACGGTCAGTGCCGCCCTCGACGACAAATAGGAAAGCGCGCTTGTTGCCTTCCTACGGGAAAATGTCGATGTGTTTGCCTGGCAACCATATGACATCCCCAACATTCCCAAGAAGGTAATAGAGCACCACCATGTTGTTTGCCCACATGCTCGACCCGTTAAGCAAAAGGTCCAGAAGCAAGCCTTGGACCGACATCACTTCATTGTCGAGGAGATTAAGAAACTTGAGACAACTGGTCAGGTCAGAGGAGTACTACTTCCAACATGGTTAGCAAATCCAGTGGTGGTGCACAAAGCTAACGGGTAATGGAGGCTTTGAATAGATTTCATAGATCTGAACAAGGCATGCCCAAAGGACCCGTTCCCCTTGCCACGCATCGACCAGATTGTGGATTCCACTTCCAGGTGTGACTTGCTCTCCTTTCTGGATCCATAATCTGGATACCATCAGATCTTTATGCCAAGGAAGATGAAGAGAAGACCACGTTCATCACCCCATGTGGCACGTACTACTTCATACGGATGCCTTTCGGATTAAAGAGCGCTGGATCCACCTTTGCAAGGACAGTACACATTGGTTTTGAGTCACAGTTGCACAAAAAACGTTGAAGCTTACATGGATGACATTGTGGTCAAGACCAAGTGTCGGGGAAAACAAACAAGGGTATACATTTTCCCCTGACTCGTGCACAGACAAGCTAAGGTTGTGCCAAGATACAAGAGACCAAGATGTTCAAGAAACCAACATGCAACTCAAGAAGACCAGAGTCAAGCCAGAGAGGCAAGATGTCACCAGAAGAAAAGCTTCCTTTGCCGGGCAGGCGAGCTGGATAAGGACGGCGCCACCCCCCAGAAGTAGACATCCAAGATGTGCTGGCAGGGCCTACCGGGACTCACAAAGGCAAAACCACCTCACCCGACCACTCCACCATGACCCATGTCGTTAACTAGTGTGGCGTCAAGCCGCAAAGTGAAGTGGCAACCATTCGCCACATGGCGGCCTCTTTCTATCGGAAATGCCTACATGTGACACCCGTCCTACGACGTGTCAAGCAAGCAGGCGTGGAGCTAGCAAAATAGCCCGACAAGGCTTGCCGGGCACCCAATGACGTGACCTGGAGCGGTGCATTTAATGCACCCTGTCAACCTGCACAGTTAGGCATGAAAGCATTGTTTGCTATCTTATCAGTGCATAATGATTATTTTGCCATTGTGGTAACCCCTTAATCTATAAAAGGAGGCCCATCGCAACCGTAGAAAGGGTTAGAAGGTTGGACAACATACACACCTATACGCGTGTAGCCATTGCCGCCCCTACCTGCCAAGTGTACTATGCTCCACCACCACTCTTCCACCATCAATCCACCAAGGCAGGATTAGGTTTTTACATGTCACGTTGGCCCAAACCTAGGTAAAATTTCCTGTGTGATCTCTACTGTGCTGCCCCATGCTTATCTGCTCTTTGGGCAACGTGATGTCCCCCTGCCGAACCAGCAAGGGGCCCTTGGTTCGATAGGTAGGGGGGTCGCTTGCGCGAACCTTGAAGCGTGGGCAGCACGCCCTATCCACTGTGGCCTACTCGAAGCTTTCGATGTTTACAGCACCCACAAAGATAGAAAGACCAAGTGGGGCCGTCCTCACGGGCTGATCATTCCTCCCTGCATCTCTCCCTAGCCGCAACTGCGATGAGAAGTTGCTACTGGCAGATATGCGCTCCCTTTGGTGGCCAGTGCGGCGTATACACAGCCTAGGCGATGTCCGAAGAAAGAGGGGTCGAGGCGCATAGGCACGGTGCCCCCTTTTCTCCATTCCTCCCCCTTCGCTAGCAGTCAAGCTGCTTTTAGCCTTGTACCATCAATGTCAATGACTACCACACAGTACTTGGTCCAGTGTTTACCCTATTTCGGGAAACCCTGAGTGAAACGTCGGTACAGATGTGTTGGTTGGTATCCCGGCAAGTGTGCTCTGGCAAGGCCGTCCGCATTGGCATGATTCATGCGATGGCTGCTGCCTCACAACAGCGAATGGAAAGGAGAAAAAGGGGGAAAGGACCAGGAGAACTCGGTGCCGCGCAAGATGCGTGTCGGCCCGTACCGGAAATGAAAGAACTACCCGATTGGCTTCTACTCCTCCGGGCATCGCGAGTGCGCGAAGCGCGTGCGGCCCGGCAGAGGAGAAAGGAGCTTAAAACGAAATCTAAGTCTACATTATCACTTCTCGTTGACACAATTTTAGATTTTTGCAGTTGATTATCCCTTGAAATTAGTAGATGTTCATATCGTGAAAACCCTCATGTGATAGAACCTTGGCTAGTTTCTTTGATCGCACCATCGTCCTGTCCTGAGCCACGCTCGCTGGTTGAGAGGCTACATCGAGAGCTACCTAGGAAAAACCTGTCGGGACTCATCCACGCCAAGATAAATGTTAAGGGCCAGACCCTTACAACAATCGTGGCAATATGATACCGACAGGCATCCAGAGCTGACATAGGGATTGATCATACAAACAACCACATTTAAAGCTCACAGGGATAGACACACATTTAAGATTCAGCGGAGAAAATCAGTTTTGCACAAACATGGGGAATAAAGTGACTAAACACAAAGTACACGCAATGTTTGATTACAGGGCAACACAGGAGTAACAGCGGCCCGGTACTTGGTGTGAGGGATAGACGAAGCCGTTCAGACGTGGAGGATCCTGGCGGCTCGGGGGCGGCTTTCTCTTTGGCAGCCGCAACATCAGTGCACCGCTAGTGGCTTCTTGAACCCATCACCAAGGTTGATGTCTAGATGGTGGCAGGCGATATAGCACAAGACCGTGAAGAGGGCATCATGGGCAAGCTTCTGGGACTCGGTCGCAAAATGCTTGGCCCTCCCCTCCATGTGCACCTTCAGCTTCTTGATCCTCTTGCTGTAGAAGACTCCTAGCCTAGCGCTTGGAACCTCAAGCTTGTTGACCGAGAAGGCTGGTCCATCCATGCCCATCACCACAACTTGTCCAGCAAGACGCTCGATGATGTTGATCAGGCTCTTGATCCAGAGTTTGACCTGCTCGGACTGATTCTTCAGCTTGTCCTCTGCATCTTTCTGAAGACACTTGGCGGTGTCCAGATCATTGGACAGCAGCTACTGGCGGGACTCGATGGACTCTGCCGCACCTTCCAAGGTGCCGATCCTGGCCCTGATATCCATGATGGTGTCGTTGGCGGTATGAAGACTCTGGGTCTTGGAAGAGAGCTATGACTGCACATCCACCAAGAGGGTCTCCGCCTTCCAAGCTTCTTCTTTTAGAACCTCCACTTCATTGACACGATCTTTCGTCATCTTATCCACCTCCTGGTCGAGGTCAGCCTTGGTGTTGGATGCGGCAGCCAGGTCGTCAGTAAGCTTCTTCATTTGGGCAGCAGAATCAGTAGCAAGGGCTTCCAGGGCAGCACCATGCTTGTCTTGTAGTTCCTTGGTACGCCGGCGTACAAGAGCCTCCAGGTTGTCATCCTTGGCATGAAGAGTGGCTTCGAGCTTCTCCTCATGGAGGGAGATCTCTTGCTCTTTGGCGTCCAGGGATGCCTTGTGGTCCACCAGGCGCGCCTCGCGGGCCATGATATCTTTCCTCATCATTAGGAGCGTCTCTTGCTGCCTCAGGAGCACCTTGAACTAGTTGTCGTGCCATTCGCGCCGCTCCAAGCATTTTTCCTTCAGCTTCTGGTCCACCCTGATGGCAGACTCGCGCCGCTCCTTGAGCTCCTGCCACTTCTGGTTGTGCCGGGCCTGCATCTCCTTCAGGCCCGCCGCCATGGACTCCATGAAGGACAAACCCATTGCGACGGAGGCTGAGTCATCAGCCTCTCCAACTCCCAGGTACAGCGGTGCCAGGAGGCGCTGAAGCTCTTCATCAAGCTCTGCGTCCATCGTCGAAGACGGGCTAGGGGCTCCAATTCCCGATACCGACAACACCATGGCCAGCGTGTTTGAGGAGGGTGGCGGAGTCTTAGCGATGATCCGAGAGGAGGGAAGTGGATCCATGGTTTGGATGGGAACTTTCACCTCAACAACCACTCCCTCTGCCGGGGCGTCCTCCAAGACTGCTCCACCACTGCCAAAGGATCCTGGGCATTCCCGGCAAAAGGTCCTGTCGCTCAGCAGCAACAATCTCTACGGCCCCATATACGGCATCCCTTCCTATATCAACGACTACCTCTAGCAGCTTTGGTTCCTCGGCTTGGGGTCCTACATATGAAAATGATGGCGAACAATAAAGAAACGGACTAAGCAAATGGGGGAATGAGGAGAAGTGATCAGAGCAAGAGAAGGGAAAAGGAAATAAGTGGAGTACCTGGAGAAGTCTGCCGGGCGGGGACCTTTGTTTCACTGACAACCTCTCTTGCCGGGCCATGAACTTCGCCCTCTGCTGTGGTAGTAACGCCAGCCTTCTTCGTTACCTCATCCATAGAGGGTTCCGTGGGGGTCCTTTCGGCTCGAGTGGCGCGGCAAGCATGGCACTCTAGGAAGGGCTCGCCCTGTGTTGTCTCACCTCCCACTCTGGACGAGGGAGCAGGGAGGCCATCCACGCCGCCTCCGGCAGGTGGGACCACGTCTCTGCTCCCGGGCCAGGGGCTGGACTGTGGGGCTTGGCACGGGGTCCTTTGCATTACCCCCCGCCAAGACCGGGCTCTCCGCGCCCCTCAACGACCCAAGACGGTGGATCTTCTTCCGTGGGCGGTAAATGAGGGCGTCCGTGTCCTCCTCCACTTCCCTGCCAGCATCCGCAAAACAAAAGGCCATTCAGTGTGGGTAATCAAGCGTATCGAAAACGCTTATGAATAGCAGGGAATGTCTTCCTCACTCTTCTTCAATAAGCATGGAGTTCAACTTGAACTCCATGGGTGGCGAGGACTCCCTTCCTCTCTTTGGAGGTGGAGGGGCAGAACTCCCCGGCAGGTCCGGTGCCCGGGGTAGCGCCGGGAACTCCGTGGAAGACAAGCTCTGTGAGGAGATCGGGTCAGAGTGGGGGCTGGACTACAGCTCCATGTCCGCCTATCACTTGGCGGAGGAAGCCTTCGTCCGAGGAAGGTGAGGGCATTGGCGACACGCCACCTCAACCTTGGTGACCTTGGTGGTGGTCTTCTTCACCCTCTTGGCGGCTGGCGCTGAATCGGTGACCGCCGCCCCTCGATTGGGAGCACGCATACAAGTGCGCTGGTCTATGACCGGCTCGGGGGTTGAGGCCCAGCCGCAAGCCACTCCTCCTCGAGCCCTACCGCCTCTCCGATCTTCTCCTCCTCCTGAAGCTCCATTACTACCGTGGCTAGAGCCTCTAGCCCGGCAATGTTACCCCCACCAGGCTCTTCCCCGGCAGCCCCTTATGTTGCTTGCGCCTAGCTACTGCCATGGGAATAGCACCCATCCTCAGCCTTCCCTTAGCCCTTCCCGGCCTTTGCACCCTTCGCCATCTCCGCAAGGCAGGCAGCATTGTCCTCCTCGACCCTCCTCAAGATATATGCCACCTCCACAGAGGAGGTGCATTTGTACATCCCAGTTTCAGCCCTGGTGTCCTTCTCCACCAGGTTGTTTGACCAATGAAGCTCTTCATCAAGAGTGGGCAGTCGCCAATCACCTGAAACCCCTTGGGCATTACAGTCAGGCATCCATTTTAGTATCTGGTCTCCTACAGAATTGATGTTTAGGGGGATGACAGTTGTCGGGAGCTTGAACATCTCAAAGCAGCCAAACAACTGGTCGCACAACCAGGCATGGCCATAAACTGAGAAGTTGTTGGCCAACCCTAGGAGCAACCTCATCCTGTCCGCAGCATCACCGTACAACCAGGACGATATGTCCCTCTCCTCCAACAGCGAGATGCGGCGGAGAAGAAACTCTGCCCCCACATGCTTTGCAGTTAGCCCGACAGCCTTCAAATGGGTGATCCCATTGATTGCTGGGCGTAGCATATCCTCAGTAAGGCCTTTAGCACTCCATTCCTTGCCGCGCTCAACTCATTCCTTTCGCGCTTCACAAAATTCAAGGGCTTCCTCATCTTGAATCCAGCACAAATCCGCTCTCCACTCATCCCACCTTTCACGCTGCTTTGCCGGGGATGTAATCCCAGAGCTTCATCGCCACCCGTGGCATCTAGTTGATGTTTCCGAAGCGGTGACCTTGTTCTCCACCTGCGGAATCTAATAAGGCCGGAACAGATCCACATTGGGTTTGACTGTGACGAAATTATCGCACAAATGCACAAAAATGGCCATGGTCGCCATTGCATTTGGCATGAAATCAAGGAGTTGGAATCCGTAGATGGTCATGATCGCCTCAAAGAATTCGGAGAAGGGGGGACAGAGAACATAGATAAAGTAAGCATAGAAGAATCGAGATGTGCCCAGCGGATCTTCCTTCCCCTCCACAAAAACTTTGGGCGCCCCGTGCCCTTCCGGAACGGGCCTCACCCACAGATACCCATACCTCGCTTGAAGAATTGGGCCGCTCAAGGTTGATGGGAGGAAGACAATGTCTCCTCTCTGTTTCTTTTTTAGCTCTGCTGCACTCTTGCTTCCCTCAGCAGCAACTTCCTTCGCCGCGGCCGTCTGCTTTCCCTTCCCTGCGGGTTTCTTCCCAATTTCTGAGGAGGCGATGCGGAAGGAGAAAGGATCTGGTGGGAAGGACGGCGGCGGGTGGAGGATTGAGAGGAGGAACCGTTGTTTGGATTGAAGAGGAAGACGATGGGAGGGCAAGATGAGAGACAAGTGAACCGTGTCGCTCTGCTTTTCCCTGCGCTTAAGGGGGGAAGTGTGGGGCAGGGGCGCCATGCTTTAGAAAGTTACCGTTTTACCTTAACTGGAACAATCCCATGACCCCATGACGCACGGTAATTGGGCAAAGTGGACATTGAATTGACTGGTCGCCATGGAGACCCGGCATGCGCATCCCTCTCCTGCCACGTGTCCGTGCACTATTTTGGGGCCTAACCCAACGTGCCATGCGACATGTGTGGCTCAGGACCGGGGGAATTAGGGAAAACAAACAGGGGTATACATTTTCCGCTAACTCATGCATGGACAAGAAAGGGTTGTCCCAAGATACAAGAGACCAACATGCAGCTCAGGAAGACCAAAGTCAAGCCAGAGAAGCAAGATGTCACCAGAAGAAAAGCCTCCCTTGCCGGGCAGGTGAGCTCGACAAGGATGGGGCCACCCACGGAAGAAGACGTCTAAGACATCCAGACAGGGCTTGTCTGGACTCACGAAGGCAAAACTACCTCACCCAACCACTCCGCCACGACCCATGTCGTGAATCAGTGCGGTGTCAAGCTGCAAAGTGACTAAGTGGCAGCCATTCGCCACATGGTGGCCTCTTCTCTACATGAAATGCCTACAGGTGACACCCATCCTGCGGCATGTCAAGCGAGTAGGCTTGGAGCTGGCGAAAAAGCCCGGCAAGGCTTGCCGGGAACCCAATGACGTGACATTAAGTGGTGCATTTTATGCATCCTGTCAGCCTGCAGAGTTAGGTATGATAGCATTGTTTTCTATCTTATCAGTGCATAATTACTACTTTGCCATTGTTGTAACCCCTTAATCTACAAAAGGAGGCCCATGGAAACCGTAGAAAGGGTTAGAAGGTTGGACAACACACACACTCATAGGCACGTAGCTACTGCCGCCCTTCCCGGGCAAGTGTACTACGCTCCACCACCACTCTTCAACCATCAATCCACCAAAGCCGGAGTAGGGTTCTACGCCTCACGGCAGCCTGAACTTTGTTAAAATTGCCTGTGTGACCTCTGTCGTGCTGCCCCACACTCGTCTGCTCTTTGTGCAACGCGACGTCCCCCTGCCGAACTAGCAAGGGGCCCTTGGTCCCATTGGTGACCGTGGTTTCCCACGATACCAAGGACAGATTAACCCTCATTCAGGATATAGAAGAGACATTTGCTAATGTACGTAAGATCAACTTGAAGCTGAACCCAAAGAAGTGTGTGTTTGGCATTCCTTCCTGCAAGCTACATGGCTTCTTTGTGTCCCACTGGGGGATAGAGGCCAACCCCCACAAGATCAAGGCTATCGAGTAGATTCAAGCACCTAAGACAGTTAAGGACGTGAGGTGTTTGACTGGGTGTGTTGCCGTTCTTCAAAATCTTAAAGAAGGCAGGACCCATGGAGTGGACCCCAGAGGCGGACACTACACTTCAAGATTCAAAGACCTACCTGTCCTCTGTGCCCACTTCAGTCGCTCCAAAACTACAAGAGCCATTTCTTGTGTACTTGGGGGCAACTAATGAAATGGTTAGTGTAGCACTAGTGGCACATCAGGAAGCAGAATAGGCGCAGCCACAGCCAGTGTGTCACGGGATTTCCGCGGCCACCTTTGGAACTGGGTGGCCCCTTTGTCGGTTCGGTGGGGGGACGGCGCGTTGCACAAAGAGCAGACCAGCAAGCGGCAGCGCGTCAGAGAGCACACAAGAGATTTACCCAAGTTTGGGCATCCGCGAGGCATAAGACCCTACTCCTGCTGTAGTGGATTGATGGTGGAATGAATGTGGTGGTGCGTAGTACACTTGCCGAGCATGGTTTGTCTCGGGGGCGCAGCGACTACGCGTGTGTGGCAACTTGGGTTTGTTAACTTTCCAACCTTCTAATGCCTCCTATGAGTGCCATGGGCCTCCTTTTATAGATCAAGGGGTCACCAAAGTAGCAAAGTGGTCATTATCCACTGATATGATAGCGAACAGTGCTATCATACCTAACTCTACGGGCTGACAGGTTGCATTAAATGTGCCGCTGAGTGTCACACCACTGGTCGCCCGGCAAGGCCTGCCAGGCTATCTTGCCAGCTCCGCACCTTCTCTCTTGACATGTCACAGGACGGGTGTCATCTGTAGGCTTCTTCTGTAGGAAATGGCTACCATGTGGCGAACAGCTGACACTTAATCATCTTGCGGCTTGACATCGCGTTGATTGACAACGTGAGTCGCGCTTGAGTGGTTGCCTTACTTCCTGTGGTGGCCTTGCCCCCTGCTGGGATCGCCTAGCGGGCGAGGGAGGCCCTTCTCTTGCCGATATCTTGCTCCTTAGGCTCGATCTCAGCCCCTCTGAGCTGCATGTTGGTTCTTCAAATCTCTTGGTTCTTTAATCTCTGATTTAAGCTGGTGCTTCAATCTTGATCTCGTGCTAGTGCATAGTTGGTCAACAGACCCAGGGTTTGTCAAACCGACAGAAGCCCCCGGGCCTGCCCCGAAGGCGCTGCTGAGCATTGTCGGGGTTGGTCCTAATAAGTGCACATGCAAGGTTGCTGAAGGGGTTAGCCCCGTATGTTTTCTGTTGCTTCTTCATCAGCCTTGATTTTGGGCCAGTTTCTGGTTTTCCCGTGTGCGGCATAAAGCCAATAGTGGTGGGGCCGCTCCAGTGATGGCTCGTGAATGACTTTAATGCACGGGGTAGAAACTGCCAATTTACTCTTCCCACAACGCGCCCTTATCCTTAGCCACGTATGTAGCATGCATCACACGGGGTAGGTAGCGGAGGCGTGTGACGTAGGAGAGTACATTTGGAAAGGGCCCGTCCATCTTGAATTGGTGGAGGAGGGCGGTGATCATCCATGGATGGAGAGGCTGCCCTTCCCCGTCCAGCCTATAAAAGGGAGGAGCGGAGGAGCACAGAGTCATCCATCTTTGCTGTCTCCTTCTTTTTCCCTTGTTCTCTACTTCTGCCGGCGATGCTGAAGAGAAGAGCCAGGAGCCAGACCCCGATCTCCTGTTTTGGACCTCCCTTGGATCTAAGAGGAGGGTTCAGGTGGCGTGGAGCCAACGCTGGGAGTGTCAACCCCGGCGTGCTTGCCGCCGGGTCGCCTGTGGCCTTGACTTCAGTGCGAGGGGACACGAGCAATGATAACCCACAAGTATAGGGGATCGCAACAGTTTTCAATAAGTAAGAGTGTCGAACCCAACAAGGAGCTAAAGGCAGAACAAATATTCCCTCAAGTTCTATCGACCACCGATACAACTCTATGCACGCTTGACGTTCGCTTTACCTAGAACAAGTATGAAACTAGAAGTACTTTGTAGGTGTTGTTGGATAGGTTTCCAAGATAATAAAGAGTGTGTAAATAAAAAGTAGGGGTTGTTTAGATAAAGAAACAATAACGTAAATATAGCGAGTGTGGAAAAGTGGTGGTAGGAGTTGCAAAATTGCCCCTAAGCAATTGACTACTTTACTAGACCGATAGCAAGTATTATGTGGGAGAGGCCACTGCTAGCATGTCATCCCTGACTTGGAATTCTATGCACTTATGATTGGAACTATTAGCAAGCATCCGCAACTACTAACGTTCACTAAGGTAAAACCCAACCATAGCATTAAGATATATTGGTCCCCCTTCAATCCCGTATGCATCAATTTCTATGCTAGGTTGAAGCTTCTGTCACTCTTGCCCTCCAATACATAGTCCTATCAACATACAACTAACCCTAGGGTGTGATCCACGCACGCAATCATATGATGGGCACCAAAGGACAGCAACATAACCACAAGAAAATTAAATCAATCATAGCAATTCGTCAACCACCGATAGGTCAACGAAAATCTACTCAGACATCATAGGATGGCAACACATCATTGGATAATAATATGAAGCATAAAGCACCATGTTCAAGTAGAGGGTACAGCGGGTTGCGGGAGAGTTGACCGCTGTAGATAGAGGGGGGGGGGAAGGTGATGGAGATGTTGGTGAAGATGGCGGAGGTGTTGGTGTAGATCGCGATGATGATGATGGCCCCCGGCGGCGTTCCGGTGCCACCGGAAGCGAGGGGGAGACAGCCCCCCTCCTTCTTCTTCTTCCTTGTCCTCCTCCCTAGATGGGAGAAGGGTTTCCCCTCTGGTCCATGGCCTCCATGGCACGGGAGGGGCGAGAGCCCCTCCGAGATTGGATCTGTCTCTCTCTGTTTCTGCGTTCTCAGATTCTTCCCTTTCACCGTTTCTTATATTCCCGGAGATCCGTAACTCCGATTGGGCTGAAATTTTAACACGATCTCTATCCAGATATTAGCTTTCTTGCAGCGAAAGAAGGGCACCAACCGCCTTACGGGGTGGCCACGAGGGTCAGGGGTGCGCCTGACACCCTGGGGTGTGCCCCCTACCTCGTGGGCCCCTCGAGCATCGTCTCGCGTGGATTCTTCTACCCAAAAATCATATATATTCCAAAAAAATCTCCGTCAGTTTTTATTCCGTTTGGACTCCGTTTGATATGGATATTCTGTGAAACAAAAAAACATGCAACAAATAGGAACTGGCACTGCGCACTGGATCAATATGTTAGTCCCAAAAATAATATAAAAAGTTGCCAAAAAGTATATGAAAGTTGAATAATATTGGCATGGAACAATCAAAAATTATAGATACGACGGAGATGTATCAGCATCCCCAAGCTTAATTCCTGCTCGTCCTCGAGTAGGTAAATGATAAAAAAGATAATTTTTGATGTGGAATGCTACCTAGCATAATCTTGATCATATGTCTAATCATGGCATGAATATTAAGACATGAGTGATTCAAAGCAATAGTCTATCCTTTGACATTAAGACAATAATACTTCAAGCATACTAATAAAGCAAATATATATTTTCAAAATAACATGGCCAAAGAAAGTTATCCCTACAAAATCATATAGTCTGGCTATGCTCCATCTTCACCACACAAAATATTCAAATCATGCACAACCCCAATGACAAGCCAATCAATTGTTTCATACTTTTGACGTTCTCAAACCTTTTTAACTTTCACGCAATACATGAGCGTGAGCCATGGACATAGCACTATAGGTGGAATAGAATATGATGGTGGAGGAGACAAAAAGGATAAGATAGTCTCACATCAACTGGGCGTATAAACGGGCTATGGAGATGCCCATCAATAGATATCAATGTGAGTGAGTAGGGATTGCCATGCAACGGATGCACTAGAGCTATAAGTATATGAAAGCTCAAACTGATACTAAGTGGGTGTGCATCCAACTTGCTTGCTCATGAAGACCTAGGGCATTTGAGGAAGCCCATTGTTGGAATATACAAGCCAAGTTCTATAATGAAAATTCCCACTAGTATATGAAAGTGATAACTCAAGTGACTCTCTATATGAAGAACATGCTGCTACTTTGAAGCACAAGTGTGGTAAAAGGATAGTAACATTGCCCCTTCTCTCTTTTTCTCTCATTTTTTGTTTTCTTTTTGTTTTCTCTTTTTTTGGGCCTTCTCTTTTTTTGGCCTTTCTCTTTTTTTTCGTTCGGAGTCTCATCCCGACTTGTGGGGGAATCATAGTCTCCATCATCCTTTCCTCACTTGGGCAATGCTCTAATAATGATGATCATCACACTTTTATTTACTTACAACTCAATATTACAACTCGATATCTAGAACAAAGATATGACTCTATATGAATGCCTCTGGTGGTGTACCGGGATGTGCAATGATCTAGCGTAGCAATGACATCAAAAAACGGACAAGCCATGAAAACCTCATGCTAGCTATCTTACGATCATGCAAAGCAACATGACAATGAATGCTCAAGTCATGTATATGATGATGATGGAAGTTGCATGGCAATATATCTCGGAATGGCTATGGAAATGCCATGATAGGTAGGTATGGTGGCTGTTTTGAGGAAGGTATATGGTGGGTTTATGGTACCGGCGAAAGTTGCACAGTACTACAGAGGCTCGCAACGGTGGAAGGGTGAGAGTGCGTATAATCCATGGACTTATTGCAAAAATCTATTAGTCATCGAAACAAGTACTACGCGCATGCTCCTAGGGGGATAGATTGGTAGGAAAAGACCATCGCTCGGGCCCGACCGCCACTCATAAGGAAGACAATGAACAAATAAATCATGCTCCGACTTCATCACATAACGGTTCACCATACGTGCATGCTACGGGAATCACAAACCTCAACACAAGTATTTCTACTAATCCACAACTACCCACTAGCATGGCTCTAATATCACCATCTTTATATCGCAAAACTATTGCAAGGAATCAAACATATCATATTTCAGTGATCTACAAGTTTTATGTAGGATTTTATGACTAACCATGTGAATGACCAGTTCCTATCATCTCTCTAAATAGATATAAGTGAAGCAAGAGAGTTTAATTCTTTCTAAAAAAAGGTATGCCCACTCTCTAACAAATATAAGTGAAGCAAAAGAGCATTCTACAAATGGCGGTTGTCTATGTAAAGAGAAACATGCAATCCAAACTTCAAATGATATAAGTGAAGCACATGAAGCATTCTATAAAGCCATACTCAAAAGATATAAGTGAAGTGCAAAGAGCATTCTATAAATCAACCAAGGACTATCTCATACCAGCATGGTGCATAAAAGAAAAATGAAAACTAAATGCAAAAGACGCTCCAAGATTGCACATATCGCATGAACGAAACGAATCCAAAAACACACCGATACTTGTTGAAGAAAGAGGGGATGCCTTCCGGGGCATCCCCAAGCTTAGACGCTTGAGTCTCCTTGAATATTTACTTGTTCTGCCTCAGGCATCCCCAAGCTTGAGCTCTTTCCTCTCTTCCTTCTTCTCACATCGAGACCTTCTCGATCATCGAACATTTCATCCACACAAAACTTCAACAGAAAACTCGGTAAGATCCGTTAGTATAATAAAGCAAATCACTACTATAAGTATTGTTGCAAACCAATTCATATTTTGTTTTTGCATTGTGTCTACTGTAATATAACTTTTTCATGGCTTAATCCACTAATATAAATTGATAGTTTCATCAAAACAAGCAAACTATGCATCAAAAACAGAATCTGTCTAAAACAGAACAATCTGTAATAATCTGAACATTCACCATACTTATGATACTTGGAAATTTCTACCAAAATTAGGAAAAAAAATATAGTAAGACAGTGCAAAAAGAATCAGAACCATTTGACATTCCAGCTAAAAGTGTAAAATCGCGCACTATAGCCAAAGTTTCTGTCCTGCACCATACAAACCATCAAGCGAATGTAAACATCCTAAAGGCAAACCTTGGCACATTATTTTTATAATACAATGGAATTGTACAAGGGGATAATTATTTTTATTGAAAAGTTTCTGTAATCAATATTCACAAATTTTCCGTGAGCATGAACAAAGTTCAAGGCTAGCTCCCACTTCAACAATGCTTGTCTTTCTCACTTTCGCTTTCCTTTTTGAAAAAGTTTTGGGTTCCCCTCTTTATTTTTGTTGTTTTTAAACTATATAAAAGCACTCAACAGAAATAAATGACTCTCTAAAACTTCCGGGTTGTCTCCCTGGCAGCACTTTCTTTAAAGCCATTAAGCTAGGCATATAGTGCTCAAGTAATGGATCCACCCGGATCCCAAGGTATATCAAAGCCAATTTTAATTAACAATGACTTGTAATTTAGTGGTGAGCACATGGTAACATATATCATGTAATGACGAAGTCTAACTCTCTTCCTATGCATCGGCATGTCATAAAAGAACAATTCATGCACACACAGTAAAGGCCAATGCATAGTATAAACAATTTCTTGCAATTTTATCATATTGGAAACATAGAGAGGTGGAGATATGGTTCCTCTCCCATAATAATTGCAAGTCGGAGCAGCAAGCACATGCATATTATATTCATCAAAATCATCATGTGCAACGATAAAAGGCAACCCATCAATATAATCCTTAATAAGTGCAAACTTCTCCGATATAGTGTAGTTGGGAGAATTCAAAAAGATAATAGAACTATCATGCGTGGGTGCAATAGCAACAATTTCATGTTTAACATAAGGAACTATAGCAAGTTCATCTCCATAAGCATAATTCATATTGGCATCTTGGCCACAAGCATAGCAAGCATCATCAAAAAGGGACATTTCAAAAGAATCAACGGGATCATAACAATCATCATAGCAATCATCCTCCGGTAAGCACGAAGAGAGAGTAAACAATGTATGAGTTGAAGAGTTACTCTCATTATAAGGTGGGCACGGGTAGCTAATCCGCTCTTCCTCCTTTTCTTCTTCGCTCTCGTCATCATCTTTTTTATCTAATGAGCTCACAGTTTCATCAATTTCTTCTTCCATAGACTCCTGCAAAATATTAGTCTCTTCTTGCACAGCGGAGTAGTACTCAATATATGGTTCAACATAGGCATTAGAAGCATAATTATCATAGCAATATTTAAGTATGGCAAAATTTTCAGATTTGTAAAGAGTAGCATCATACTTTTTTCAAAGAAGCAATTTCATAAGCACCCTTAAAAGCAACAATTTTTTCAATTTGTTGAACATCATAGTAACTCTAAACACCCTTAGCATAAGAGGATACGATTCCATTATCACTAAACAAACATTGGTAGGGAAGGTGTTTCTTAGGGTCTTCAGAACAACAAGTATAATCATATATTTCACATAAATTCCAAGCATAGCATTGCAAATGATGAATTTGATCCAGTAAAGTTTTCCCTTTTTCAGATATTCGGTGTCGCACAAAAGAAGCATGCTCATCTAAAGATTTGCCCTCAACTAAGCTAGTTGGGGTTTCAGCACGAGCACATAGGGATCGAAGATGATCCAAGTAATAAGCTTCATCAATGTGATAGATTTTCAATGGTTCTTCAACCATTGGTTTAGTAGGTACAACTAATTTTTTTGGTATTTTGCGTTTCCTACCCATAACTAAAGATAGAAAACAACTAAGAATAGCAAATAAAAATTACTTAGTGATAAAGAAAACAAGCACACACGATAATATTCACCCCACGCTATTGCTCCCCAGCAACGGCGCTAGAAAAAGGTCTTGATAACCCACAAGTATAGGGGATCGCAACAGTTTTCGATAAGTTAGAGTGTCGAACCGAACGAGGAGCTAAAGGTAGAACAAATATTCCCTCAAGTTCTATCGACCATCGATACAACTCTACGCACGCTTGACGTTCGCTTTACCTAGAACAAGTATGAAACTAGAAGTACTCACTACAAGAAATATGTCAACTTGTGACCACCACTATTGGTCAATGAATGGTCACTGTTTTCAATTTGTGACCTTTTTGTGACCAAAAACATAAGGTCAAAAGCTGGCCGTCATTAACTGACTATTGTGACCTTTCTTATGGAATGGTCGTAGATGTTTATGACCAAACAAAAGGTCGTAGATTTAATGACCAATTATTTTGGTCACTAGCAATCCGACCACACCACGTCAGATCCACCGTGGCAAGTTGACGTGGCAGAATTACGACAAAATGAAAAGGTCGTAAAATAGAATAAGCCCGGTCCATTTCAGCCGTCTACATGGGCCAAGTCCAATAATTCGGCCCGTTTAATGTTTTCTCTCTTTATTTTGCTTATGTGCATGGGCCTGGCCCAATAATTTGGCCTTTTATTTTGTGGGAATGGAGCCTTTTTCTGATGAATTTTTTTATAGTCCACTATTGTTTTGGGCCACAGCCTTTTTAGTCTAGTTCGATTTGGGCCTTGTCCTTTTTATTTTCGGTTATGCAGCCTTTTATAAATTTTTTTCTTACAGTCATTTCGTTTTTTTGGCCCAAGCATTTTTGGTCTAATTCTTGTTTGGGCCTTGGTTCTCATTTTGCATAACTATAAACAGAAAGGCCCAGGTGCACAAGTGATCCACAAGTGATCCACAAGCCCAGGTGCACAAGTGATCCACATAACTTCACACAAAATAAACAAAATGACCCACAAGTGATCCAGGTTCACAAGATCACATAACTTCACAGAAAGGCCCAGGTGCACAAGTGATCACATAACTTCACAAGATCCATGTGATCTAGTTTAAACAGCAAAATGCAACAAAATGCAACAGCTCTGAGCTCAGCTCCCAGGTTCACAGGTTCAAAATGCAACAACTACCTTAGCTCAAAGACAAAGAGGTTCACAGCACAGCCATCAAACTACCTTAGCTCCAAAGAGAGACATCAAGTGGGCTAACTTCTCTTCCTGTTCTTGAGACTTCCTGCGCAGTAGCTCAAGTTCCTTGTTGCGTGCAGCTTTAGATTCTTCCGCCTTCATCTTGATTGCCGCCAATTCTTCTTGCACCAGTTCAGCTTGAAGCTCGGACCTCTCCAGCTTCTGCTCAAGGTCATGAACATGAGCAGCCACTTCAGCAGTTGCTTTGCAGGAGTTGTTCCTAGATGACTGGAGCCCAACATTCGTGAGGAATGTGCTTTACTTGATAGATTTCAACAACACTTCTTCGACAATTTGAACAGAGACTTTGGCTCTTCACCTTCTGGTACCGGCGCGTCCTTCATTTTTTCCATCTCAAGCTAGCATATGGAGGAAAATGATAGGCATTAGTGGAGAAACCAAACCAGCACACAAATGGATTATTTGAAGTAACCAAACTATCACACAAAATCTATACAAGAAGATGATGACTAGTGACCTGGAGACATGCAATTGGAACAATATGATCGCTTCATTAAGCCTAGAATGGTGGTTCTATATAAGATGGCTTCCCGACTAACATTCAGATCAAATTTCATCATGTCATAAAAAATGCAAGAAATAGCTACAGCAAGTTCTGATGTCTTTGTTGAACTATCAAACAGCATCAAAGCATGGAACACAGTGTGTGTGAATCAAACAACATGGAACTATCTTCATTAAGCTGTTCTGATATCTTCATTAAGCCTAGCATGGAACTATAAGCATGGAACTATCAAACAACATCAAAGCATGGAACTGGCTCCGAATCAAACATCATCAAATCATCAAAGCATCAAACAGCATCAAAGCTGGCTATGAATCAAACAGGCATGGACAAAGCATGGAGTGACTTACTATAGCAGTCTTGACTGGCTCCGAAAACCCGTGCTTCTTGCTGTTGTGGGTGGCCTTAAACAAGTCAATCGCAGACAGCTCCTCACCCTTACGCTCTTCTTTCTGAAATGTTTTTCATCAAAAATCAAAATGTTATTCAGCAAGAATCAGAAATGTTATTCAAGGAGGATCAAATGGTAAGGTCTCTAGAGAAAAGTTCTCATGGTGGCAAAAATGTGTGTTGTGTAGTGCCTGGAACCAGTTCTCTGATTATACACGACTTTTTCTCGATTCATCTTGTTCGACACACAGGTTCCCTACAAAAAAGCATACTGTCAACATGATCTAGCACTAGCATATCATGTGCAGAACATAAAGCATCAAACAAAGCAGAGACAAACCTTGTGTATTGGGGTAGACCACATCTCCACTAGAGCTTGCCATTCACCATCCATCAGATCTGGGACCAGAGACTTAATGCTGACTTTGTTTGCGGCTACGGTATCAAAATACTTCTTGATCTGATGGCGTCTGTTCTTTGAATGTTTTTGCAGAATATCTTTGCACGTGGTCTTGATGGTCTCCGAGTCCACGTTCATCTCAAAATTTGCCTACGAAGATAGCAAACAACATAGGAACAATATTAGTGATCATGCATAGGAGTAACAGAAAATAGATAGCACATTAACTATGAAACAAGTAGCTTACAGCAACTTTCCCAATGTAGTTCTCCAATAGACTAGCATTTTTTGTATAGCTTGAAGTGAGGAAGAACCGTAAGATGGCTTCTTGCGACGAGTCCATACTTAGAAGCAAGCTTTGTTGACTGCAGAGGCTTCTCTGGACGCTTCATCCCTTCGGCAATTTGGATAGGCACCTTGCTACCAAGCGACTTGGTGATCCTCTCTAGCCCTTTGCCCTTTCTAAGTCTAGTCTTGGTAACCATTGCATCTGAAAATGAAATAGAACTCATCAATTAGAATAGAAATCGACAAATGCAGGAATCGACAAAAGCATACATGATCATTCCATTTGGAAAATGCACTAGTAAAAGATAGCATTGCAAAGGTCAGCTTGCCTGATTGAAGCACAAGTTGTTGTTCTTCTTCATTGATGACAGCATTCCTGTCAATAGAAGGTGCAACAGGGCTGAGGTCTGTGTGGACAGTGCTTGCTTCATCAATGCAGATGGTTCCTCCTTCATCTAGGCAGGCAGTGCCACTTCCATCCATGCTGAGAGTGGTTCCTTCATCCATGTGCGGCAACTCATCACCCATTTGCACCGAGGTCTCAGAGTCCATGCGCAGCAGACTTTCCTGATGGTCCATCGCAGTAGCCATCTTTGCTTTCTGTCTTGTGACTCTATCAAGGGCAGGTTCATCAGGTTCCAGGATCCTCTTTTTTTGTCCTGGAGCTGGGGCCATCACCCTTCCTGGAGGCATTGCAGCAGATGTTTCTGAGCTCTTCTTCTTCCTGTTGACTGTCTTCTTAACACCAGGCCTCTTCGTCCTAGATTCCTTTAGTGCCTCGTATAAACAGCACGGAAAAAAGCATTAGATCACAAGAGAAATATGTGAGCACAAGGAATAACATAGCATAAAAGAACCCAACCCTCCAAGCAAGACAGAGTTTGCACCTTAACAGTCTTGTTCACTACAACATCATCCACTTCTTCTCCATCATTAGGACTGTACTCTGGGTCATCATTGATAACTCCACTACCTTCTTGAACCTCATCACTTCTACCTTTTTGTACACCATTTGTTTTCCTAATCATCGACGCTATTGCACCGATGCCAAGGGACTCGGTGAGAGGTTCTTCTTTGCATGATAAAGGAAACGTAACTATTAGGTGAATGTTTGGAATGCATGGACAGGCAGCCAAACATATCTTATGAAATTTTATTATCATTTAATCCTAGTTATTCAGGTAAGGAAGACTAACAGCACACAGGCACAATTAAGCCAGCTTATTCAGATTGCAGCAATACATTTCACTTAGCATATTAAGACAGAGATTTTATGAAATTGATAGTATAACCACAAGGAGCAAGTTGCATACCAACGGTTGGCCTCATGCTTGACCTTGTCATCCTTGCCATGGATGATCTTCAGGTGGTGCTTGCAAAATAGAATAAACAACAATCAGATACAACAGGGATAAAGTAAAATGATGCACTTGTATCAATAAAGGAAAACATTTGGACCATCATGCACATACAGTGATGTAGTTTTATTAATTAAGCAAACATGTAAGTGCAGTAAACCAGCATGCATGTACACTGGAAATATATGTACACTAAACAAGCAAGCAAGCAAAGTGCTACTAATAGAAACAAGCAAGCAATGAAGGAAATTGAAGAGAAGCAAGCAAGTACTATTGATACAAACCCTAATTAATAAGCAAGCAAGTAGCTTCTTCTCCATCTGCTACTGATACAAGCAAGTAATGCTGATGGAAACCCTAATTAAGCATGTATGCTAGCAAGCAACATGTATGTTAGCAAGCAAGCAACATGAACTAGTGAATTGGTGTCATGTACACATGTCTGACACAAGCTAGATGAGTATATCATGAGGACCTTCAAAACAACTAGATTTTGCCACTAGTAAAGCATGAAACAACAGTACTTGAAGAAGTACATAAGCAGATGAAAAAATTATTCTCAACTAATATTATGTTGCCTCTACACACCAAAAATGGCTACAAACTAGAAGAGACACAAGTTAAGACAGTTCGACAATTAGAATCAACCTTCATGTATTATATTAAAACTAGTCATACTGCCTTGACACACCAGGAATTCCAATACCATAATAGGTACTAAGCATTCTCGTGTTCACTGGAAAGAAGAACACAAGCTTCATGCACATATCATGAAAGAAGAACACTGCTACAAACCCCAGTAGTGCTACTGATAGAAAAGTGCTACAAGCAATCAAGTACATGTTCATACTAACCCTAGTTGCAAGCAAGCAAAGTGCATAAGTGCTACTAATACCAGCAAGCAAGCACGGAAAGTGCTACTGATAGAAACAACCATAGTGCTACTGACAGTAACAAGCAAGCAAGGAAGGAAATTGAAGGGCAACAAGCAAGCAAGTACTGTTGATAGAAAGAAGCAAGCAAGTAGCTTCTTTTCCAAGTGCTACTGATACAAGCAAGTAGTGCTGTTGCAAACCCTAATTCACCATCTATGCTAGCACATACTGATACAAGCACCATGAACCAGACATCATCCACTTCCTCATCCCCTAAAATCATCCACTTCCTAATCCATCCCCATCCCCTAAAATCATGCACTTCCTCTCCAACATGAACCCTAAACCATGAAGCGGATGGAATGAACCACCAGGAGGTCCTAACCCTAACCCCATGAACCCCATGAACACTAACCCTGACCCCGTGAACCCTAACCCTAACCCCATGAACATCAGGAGATCCTGGAGATCCTAATCCATGAGGGGGATCGACCAGAGGGGAGATAGATCCACCAGAGGAGGGGAGATGGATCAAGGGGAGAAGTACCTAGGGGGAGATGATGTTGATGATGCAGTGGTGGTCGTCGTCGATCGCGTCGTCATCGATGTAGCCACCATCATCGTTGATGTAGTCGATTTAGTCGTCGTCGTCGTCGATGTAGTCGATGTAGCCGCCGTCGTCGTCGATGTAGTCGATGTAGCCGCCGTCGTCGTTGAAGTAGTCGATGCGGGCGATGTAGTCAATGCGGGCGATGTAGGGCAGTGCGACGCGGTGGGGCAGCTTGGCGGGGAGCGGGGGAGGGAGCGGGGCGGCGGGGCGGGGTGGCGCGGAGCAGGGGCGCGGAGCGGGGCGGCGCGTCCGGGGCGGCGCTAGGGTTGAGGAATGGGGAATGGGGAGGGGAAATTTTGGGAAGGGAGGGAAGGGGATCCCGCGTGTTAGTGGGAGAGGGAGTGGTGGGTCCTGCTTGGTAGTGGGAGAGGGAGTGGAGGGAAATTTTGGGAGAGGGAAATTTTGGTGGAGGGAAAATTTTGGTGTGGGAGGGAAATTCTTTTGGGTTTGGGGTAGAAAAAATAGGTTTTTTTTGGAAATTTTGTAGAAATCATGGTTAAAATCATACCGAGTAGCTCAAGAAAATGCTAGTATTGCAAGTTTAGTATTTTTGATAGTTGGCAGGCCACATTTGATGATGTGACGTGGAGGTCTCCCATTTTTTTTAGTTTTTTGAATTTTTTACGGTGTTTTCAAAAACCGGCCGATCTCGTCGCGACTGCTGTCTGTGGCTAGGGTTTGAGCCGTGCAAATCTGTTGTCGATTCTGTGATGAAATGCCTACCTGTGAAGGTAAAAAGCATTTTTAGTGAAAATAACAGGCAAGATATGGAGGACCCGCAGTTCAAATTCTAGCTGGTTCCAGCTGAATCGGCCGAAGGTGGTCTGAATTGCTGGGAGTGGCTATGAGGGTCGGAAATGCATGCTTTTTGGCGACCGTCTGTAAAATAGGGTCTACTTTGAGATAGACATGGAATGGCGCCATTTGGGGTGACCATCCTTGTAGCCGCTTCATGAAAAACGCATGTCTTTAGCATTCAAAAAATGAAAAATGGTTTTTTGTTAAACAAGTTGGAACCTCTTGGCAACATTGTTTGCCATCATAAGACGGAGGCATGCGCCAAATTTGGGCATATTATCAGAAACTATTCAACATATGCAACCATATCATTACTAGTTTGGCTTGAAAGCCATGAATCTTCGTTCATGGTAGGTCGTTTTTTAGAACACTTTTTCGAGAAAACGCCGGTATTGCAAGTTTAGTATTTTTGCTAGTTGGTAGGCCACATTTGATGATGTGACGCGGAGGTCTCCCATTTTTTTTATTTTTTTTGAATTTTTTATAGTGTTTTCAAAAACCGGCCGATTTCGTCGCGGCGGCCGTCTGTGGCTAGGGTTTGAGCCGTGCAAATCTGTTGTTGATTCTGTGATGAAATGCCGACCTGTGAAGGTAAAAATCTTTTTTAGTGAAAATAACGAGCAAGCTATAGAGGACCCGATGTTCAAATTCCAGCCGGTTCCAGCTGAATCGGCCGAATGTGGTCTGAATTGCCGGGAGTAGCTACGAGGGTCGGAAATGCATGATTTTGGGCGATCGTTCGTAAAATAGGGTCTACTTTGAGATAGACATGGAATGGCGCCATTTGGGGTGACCCTCCTTGTAGCCGCTTCACGAAAAACACATGTCTTTAGCATTCAAAAAAATGAAAAAACGGT
Organism: Triticum dicoccoides; assembly: GCF_002162155.2. NCBI lineage: Eukaryota > Viridiplantae > Streptophyta > Magnoliopsida > Poales > Poaceae > Triticum > Triticum dicoccoides. The sequence continues at coordinate 402,904,840 of NC_041386.1, forward strand.
TTTTTTGTTAAACAAGTTGGAACCTCGCTTTGGCAACATTGTTTGCCATCACAAGATGGAGGCATGTGCCAAATTTGGGCATATTATCAAAAACTATTCAACATATGCGTCCATATCATTACTAGTTTGGCTCGAAAGCCATGAATCTTTGTTCATGGTAGGTCGTTTTTGAGAACACTTTTTCAAGAAAACACCGGTATTGCAATTTTATTATTTTTGCTAGTTGGTAGGCCACATTTGATGATGTGACGCGGAGGTCTCCCATTTTTTGATTTTTTTTGAATTTTTTACGGTGTTTTCAAAAACCGGCCGATTTCATCGCGGCGGCCATCTGTGGCCTGGGTTTGAGCCATGCAAATCTGTTGTCGATTCTGTGATGAAATGCCTACCTGTGAAGGTAAAAAGCATTTTTAGTGAAAATAACGTGCAAGCTATGGAGGACCCGCAGTTCAAATTCCAGCCGGTTCCGGCTGAATCGGCCGAAGGTGGTCTGAATTGCCGGGAGTAGCTACGAGGGTCGGAAATGCATGCTTTTTGGCAATCGTCCCTAAAATAGGGTCTACATTGAGATAGACATGGAATGGCGCCGTTTGGGGTGACCTCCTTGTAGCCGCTTCACGAAAAGCGCATGTCTTTAGCATTCAAAAAATGAAAAACGATTTTTTTGTTAAACAAGTTGGAACCTCGCTTTGGCAACATTGTTTGCCATCACAAGACGGAGGCATGCGCCAAATTTGGGCATATTATCAGAAACTATTCAACATATGCGGCCATATCATTACTAGTTTGGCTTGAAAGCCATGAATCTTCGTTCATGCTAGGTCATTTTTTAGAACACTTTTTCAAGAAAACGCCGGTATTGCAAGTTTAGTATTTTTGCTAGTTGGTAGGCCACATTTGATGATGTGACGGAGGTCTCCCATTTTTTTGATTTTTTGAATTTTTTACGGTGTTTTCAAAAACCGGCCGATTTCGTCGCGGCGGCCGTCTGTGGCTAGGGTTTGAGCCGTGAAAATTTGTTGTCGATTCTGTGATGAAATGCCTACCTGTGAAGGTAAAAAGCATTTTTAGTGAAAATAACGGGCAAGCTATGGAGGACCCGCAGTTCAAATTCCAGCCGGTTCCAGCTGAATCGGCCGAAGGTGTTCTGAATTACCGGGAGTAGCTACGAGGGCCGGAAATGCATGCTTTTTGGCGACCGTCCGTAAAATAGGGTCTACTTTGAGATAGACATGGAATGGCGCCGTTTGGGGTGACCCTCCTTGTAGCCGCTTCACGAAAAACGCATGTCTTTAGCATTCAAAAAATGAAAAACAGTTTTTTTGTTAAACAAGTTGGAACCTCGCTTTGGCAACATTGTTTGCCATCACAAGATGGAGGCATGGGCCAAATTTGGGCATATTATCAGAAACTATTCAACATGCGGCCATATCATTACTAGTTTGGCTTGAAAGCCATGAATCTTCGTTCATGGTAGGTCGTTTTTTAGAACACTTTTTCAAGAAAATGTTGATATTGCAAGTTTAGTATTTTTGCTAGTTGGTAGGACACATTTGATGATGTGATGTAACACCCCGGATGTGAATTACCCAATATGTACTCCAACTCTTGCCGTTTCCGGCCTTAAGTTATTTTATTTTCACGGGTTCGGGTTTTTGTCTCCGTGTGTTGTTATCGTTGTCTTCCATCTCATATCATGTCATCATGCACATTGCATTTGCATACGTGTTCATCTCATGCATTCGAGCATTTTCCCCATTGTCCGTTTTGCATTCCGGCGCTTCGTTCTCCTCCGGTGGTCATTTCTACCTTTATTTCGTGTGTGGGGATTAAACATTTCCGGATTGAACCGAGACTTGCCAAGCAGCCTTGGTTTACTACCGGTAGACCGCCTGTCAAGTTTCGTACCATTTGGACTTCGTTTGATACTCCAACTGTTAACCGAGGGACCGAAAAGGCCTCGTGTGTGTTCCAGCCCAACACCGTTCCAATTTGGCCCAAAACCCACCTAAACCTTCTCCATCATCTAGATCGTTCGATCACGATCGTGTGGCCAAAAACCGCACCTCATTTGGACTCTCCTAGCTCCCTCTATGCCTATATATAGACCCCTCATTCCAAATCTCAGATCCCCTCCCCGAAACCCTAAAAAAAGAAGAGAAATCCCAGATCGCGCCGGCCGGACACGTCCGAATCTGGCCGAACAAAACCGCCACCGGCGCCCGCGCCCTATCCGCGCCTGCCACGTGGGCATCGCCGCCTCCCTTCGTCGTCGGCCCCGGAGGCCCGAGCCGGGCCCCCGAGGCCCATCGCGCCCCCGCCGCCATCCTCCCGTCCGGGCCGCGCCTCCCGCGCCTCGCCCCGCCGCCTGGAAGGTCTGGTCGCCACCGCGGCTTCGCCCGCTCTTGCCGGCCGGCGCCACCGCGCCGCCGCGGCCGCCTTCGACGACGGTCGCCGCCGCCCCGCCACTCGCCGCCGACGCCGCGGCCGGCGACGCCCGCCGCCTCGACGTCCCGCGCTTCCTCCCTCCTCATGCGGCCTCCTACGACCCCGGTGAGTCCCTGTTCCGGCGAAGCTCCGGCGAACCTCGACTTCCGCGCCGATCCGGATCTGGATCTTAAGATTTTGAATAGGTTGACTTTTATCCCCGAAACCCTAGTTCATATGCCCTTGTTCATCGTGCCGTAACTTTGCATCCGTAGCTCCGTTTTGGGCATATAGCATATCAAAATGTTCATATTAGAGAGTACATCATTTCATGTCATTGCATCATTTTCATTTGATTTCATCTTAATGCCCGAAATGCTGTTAGAAGAGTGCTACTTGAGGTAATTGTCAGATCTGCTGCTCCATTTAGATATTTGTCATTTTTGCCATAATTATTGTGTGCATGATATGCCCATGAGCTCTACATATGTTTTGTTAAGGTTTTGCCATATTTCGAAAGGTGCAACCCATGTATTTTTGTGATGTGTGTGGTGACTAGCACAAGCTTGCAAAGTGAGGCACTTGCTAATGCTGATTTCAGGGACTTAGCATTTCCACCAAGTCCTTGAGCTGTTTATCTCATGTGGCCATATGTTCATGTTGTTTCCTAGTGATCCATGCCTCTTTCAGGATAATAAGTAAGGATGTTTTGTTAATATTGTAGTGCTCTATCCATCCATGTCTTTGTTTGCAATTATAGAGCACCCTAGCTTGAGTAAATCGAGCTCTACTTTTGTCATTTCGTGAATCTGGGCAGATTGTCTACTTGTTAGCGATTTTGTCGATGATGTTGTAGTTGATCCGTGCATGCTATGTTATTGTTCTTGCCATGTCTAGCTTGTATTTTGTGTATTATTGATGGGTGTATTCTTAAATTATCATGACATGCTCTGTAGTGAGTGCATCGAGCTCGTAAACATGCCTACTTGATATCTGTTTCAGCATGTTTCAGTTTTCACTAAGTCTGAGAACTGATTATGTTTTTGCCATGTTCACATGCTTGCAATTGTATTTTCTGATCCCTTTTGTGTCAAGGTCACTAAGAGACTTTTGTTAAGCTCTTTGAGTAGCTCCATTCCGTGCTTTACCTTGCCATGTTCAGGTCCTGTAGCATATAGTTTTCATGCTTCGAAGAGTGCTATCTGATCTGAAATTCCAGACAAGTGTTAATTTCACTAAGTCTGAAATCTGTTTGTCAAATGCATTTTTGCCATGCTTGTTTGAACCTGTTAATTGATGATTTGGCCGTACGTCAGTGCTAGACTTTTGTTAAGCATCATGAATGCATCCCTGCCATGTATTTTGTTGCGATGTTTGGGTGATGTAGCATGGTCATCTTGTTGCATTTAGATGGCTACTTGCTGTAAATCGCAGAACGTGGTCATATTTGAATTGCTTGCCATTTCCAAACCGTAACTCCGATTCCGACGTTCCTTATATCATTTTCAAGTGATTTCATCTTATCTTTCCAGTGGCACACTTGGATTTGTTTTAACCTGTCGAAGTGTCTTGTAGAACCGAGGTACCGAGTCTGATTGGAACGTCTCGGGAGGAGGTCTATTCCTTCGTTGACCGTGAGATCTTGTCATGGGCTAAGTTGGGACTCCCCTGCAGGGATTTGAACTTTCGAAAGCCGTGCTCGCGGTTATGGGCAGATGGGAATTTGTTAATGTCCGGTTGTAGATAACTTGAACCTTAACTTAATTAAAATGAATCAACAGTGTGAGTTACCGTGATGGTCTCTTCTCGGCGGAGTCCGGGAAGTGAACACGGTGTTGGAGTAATGTTTGTCGCAGGTTGCCCCTAGTTATTCGACCGTGCTTTGCCTCCTCTTCTCGCTCTCTTTTGCAAACAGGATAGCCACCATATATGCTAGTCGCTTGCTGCAGCTCCACATATTACCTTGCCCTACATTTTAAGCTTAAATAGTCTTGATCGCGAGGGTGCGAGATTGCTGAGTCCTTGTGGCTCACAGATTACTTCCAAACCAGATGCAGGGCCTGATGACTCCGTTCCAGATGACGTGCTTGAGCTCAAGTGGGAGTTCGACGAGGACTCTCAATGTTACTATGTGTCTTTCCCTGATGATCAGTAGTGGTGCCCAATTGGGGGTGATCAGGACCATGTCGCATGTTGGGTTATCTTTTATTTTGGCGCCGTAGTCGGGCCATGAGTGTTTGAATGTTTTAATGCTATTTATGTACTTGATTGACGTGGCGAGTGTAAGCCAACTATGTATCTCCCCTTTTATCATCTATATTACATGGGATGTTGTGAAGATTGCCTAACTTGCGACATATGCATTCAATGCGATTATGTCTCTAAGTCGTGCCTCGACACGTGGGAGCTATAGTCGCATCGAGGGTGTTACAAGTTGGTAATCAGAGCCTTCCCCGACCTTAGGAGCCCCATTGCTTGATCGTTATTAGTAGCCGAGTTGTGTCTAGAAAAATGTTTTGAGTCATTTAGGAATTATATATCGGAGAGTTAGGAATTCTTTTTACTTCCCAGTCTCCTCATCGCTCTGGTAAGGCATCCTGACATAGAGTTTTGACTCTTCTCTTCTCAAATTTCACAAAAAAAAATTAGGATCACGCGGGTATCTTGGAATCGTTCCGATGGTTTTATGACGAGAACATTGTCTTGGTGCCTCCTGTCAGGGGTTTTGTGGATGTGTCCCGGGGAGTTGAGCTCTGAGGTGTTGTCGTCATAATTTTATCGTTGCAGTTCTGGAATACCTGAGTTTAGTACGCCAACATCGAAAATCTCTTTTATGCAGTTCGTTGGTGAGATAACCTCGACGCCAGCCAGTACTGGGGCGGGAGTTCGGGAGTATCGCCATAACTTGTATAACGGATGCTTTTCGAAGGTTGAGGTAGATGGTTTCTGAAGTTTTTCTCAGTTATGTGTTGAAGGATGGATACAGCTGGATGTAGGATTTGCTAGATTTGGGTGAGATATTATGCTTCCCCTGTATCAACAACGCCTGATTGCATAACCGGAAAGGTTCGGGAGTTTCATAGGTGGGAATTCTCGTAGCTCTAGTTCTTCTTCCCTGGATATTTGGTTTGAGATTGGGATTTCTTACCGATTATTCGTTCTTGATCCGTACCTTGTTGATTTATTTCTCTACCTAAATTCTAAGTGGCTTCTCAATTTATGGATATGTGACCAATTCAAGAGGAATGCATTCGTTCATTTTGTTCGGATGTGAAGACTTTATGTTGCAATTTTCATTCCGTTGGATTCAGCTTCATTTAATCTGTCAATGTGCTAACGGTGGTCAACCTCTTCAGGATGGCTCCCGCTAAGAGCACCAATTAGAATCAGAATCAAGATCCGCCACCACCTCCACCTCCTCCGGAGGCATGGCAAGCTGTGATGGCCGCAACCAATGCAAACACACAGTTGATCATACAAATTCTCCAAGAGCCCAATCAAGGCAACCAAGGGAACCAAGGCAACAATCAGAATCACTTTGCTACACTCAACCAGTTCCTTGCTAACGGGCCAAAGACTTTCAACAATTGTGTTGAGGCAACTGATGCTGACGATTGGCTTGTGGATCTGTGCAAGCATTTCGAGTGCAGTAACGTCAGGCCTGAGGACTTCGTCAAGTTCGCTTCCTTCCAACTAAAAGATCAAGCTGTAGAATGGTTCCAACAATACAAGGATTCCAGAGGTGGACGTGCTATTACCTGGGATGAATTCCGTCAAGATTTCAGAGCTCACCATACCCCTCAGAGCATGGTTGAAAGCAAGCGTGAGGAATTCCGCAACCTGAAGCAAGGCTCTTTATCTGTCTATGACTACAACAAATTGTTCCAGAAGCTCGCCCGTTTTGCTAAGCAGGACGTACCTGATGAGAAGAGCATGATATACCAGTTCAGGGGTGGTCTCAGAGAAGAAATCCAGCTAGCTCTTATTCTCTTTGAGCCCTTGAGGTACGATGAGTTCTACAACATGGCATTGAAGCAAGAAGCCGCTCAACTGAGGTGTGATGCTTCCAAGAAGTGAGTCAGAGATGCTACTCCTTCTTCCTCTACTCAAGTGGCCAAGCAGAAGAAGTATTGGCTTCCTCCTCCTCCATTCCGTCAGCCGTATCAGCAGAAGAGCAAAGGTGGCAGTGGATCTTCCCACCCACCCAACCCTGGCTTTCAGAACAAGACTTCGTCTCAAGCTCCAAGATCAAGTGCTTCGTATCACTGTCCGCTTTCAGAGGTCACGTGCAACAAGTGCCAACAGAAGGGTCACTATGCCAACAAATGCTTGAGTTAGAGGCGTCTCCCTCCTCCTCCTCCTATGAGATCGGCAAGTACAGCTGTGGTCAAGCATAACCCCAAGTACGCCAAGGTCAATATGGTGAATGTAGCTCAGGCAGAGGATTCATCAGATGTCATCATGGGTAACCTTCCTGTTAACGATGTTCCCGCAAAAGTTCTTTTTGACACTAGTGCATCACATTGTTTTATCTCGAGACCTTTTGCATCTAAGCATGGTTGGTTTTCTCAAGTCATGCATAAACCGTTAGCAGTTGTCTCTCCGAGTAGATGTTTGCTCGCTAACTACGAGGTTCCGGATATTTCTATCTCGATGGGTGATTTCAAGTTTCTGGCTTCTCCAATGATCCTTGGTAACTCGGATATTGATCTTATTCTTGGAATGGATTGGCTTTCTAAGCACAAGGCTCAGCTTGATTGTGCAGCCAGGCAGATTCAATTGACTCATTCGTCTGAGGATGTAATTGTCTTTGCCGCACAGGATAATACTATCCATCTGTTTTCTCTCAATGAGAAGGGTGAACTGGATGCTATCTCGCAAATTCCAGTCATTTGCAAATATCAAGACGTCTTTCCAGAAGAGCTTCCAGGAATGCCTCCGCACCGGCCAGTTGAATTCGTCATTGATCTGGAGCCTGGCACGGAACCAGTGTGCAAGTATCCTTACAAGCTCGGACCTGAAGAGTTGAAGGAGCTGAAGAAGCAACTCGATATTCAAGAGAGAATGGGTCTCATCCGGCCTAGTTCTTCTCCGTGGGGTTGTGGTGTTCTTTTTGTGAAGAAGAAGGATGGAATGGACCGACTTTGTGTTGATTACCGCCCATTGAACAAGAAGACTATCAAGAACAAATACCCACTTCCCAACATCAACGAGCTGTTCGAACAACTCAAGGGTGCCCAAGTATTCTGCAAGCTTGATCTCCGTATGGGTGATCATCAGATTCGAATCCGTGAGCAAGATATTCCCAAGACGGCTTTCAGGACAAGCTATGGTTCATATGAATACACTGTCATGTTTTTTGGCCTCGTCAATGCTCCTCCGACATTCTCTCACATGATGAACTTCATCTTCAACGCCTACACCAATGACTTCGTTTTGGTCTATCTCGACGACATTCTGGTTTTCTCGAAGAACAAGGAAGATCATGCCAAGCACTTGCGTTTGGTACTCGATAAGCTCAGAGAACACCAATTCTATGCCAAGTTCTCCAAGTGCGAATTTTGGCTCGATGAGGTTCTTTATCTTGGTCATATCATCTCTGCCAAGGGCATTGCCGTGAATCCTGAGAAGGTGTCTGCAATTGTGAATTGGGAACCTCCTCAGAACGTGAAGCAACTCCGTAGCTTCCTCGGTCTTGCAAGCTATTGTCGAAGATTCGTTGAAAACTTTTCTAAGATCACGAAGCCTCTCTCAAATCTTCTCCAGAAGCACGTCAAGTACGTTTGGTCTCCGGAGTGTGACATTGCTTTCAACACGTTGAAAGAGAAATTGTTCAGTGCTCCAGTTCTCACTCCGCCTGATGAATCCAAGCCGTACGAGGTCTTTTGTGATGCCTCTCTCCAAGGTCTTGGCTCAGTGTTGATGCAAGAGAAGAATGTTGTTGCTTATACCTCTCGCCAGTTGAAGCCCAACGAGAAGAACTACCCCACTCATGACCTCGAGTTGGCGGCAGTTGTGCATGCTCTTTTGACTTGGAGACATCTCTTATTGGGAAGAAAAGTGGACATTTTCACTGATCACAAGAGTCTCAAGTACATCTTCACTCAGCCTAATCTCAACCTCAGGCAAACTCGATGAGTCAAAATGATTCAAGAGTATTATCCGAGTATCGAGTATACTCCAGGCAAGGCCAATGTGATTACTGACGCATTGAGCAGGAAGGCTTATTGCAACAGTCTGATTCTCAAGCCTTATCAACCCGAGCTTTGTGAAGGTTTCCGCAAACTTAATCTGCAAGTTGTTCCTCAAGGTTTCCTCGCCAACCTTCAAGTCTCTCCTACCTTGGAAGACCAGATTCGCCAAGCCCAGCTTCTTGATGCTATGGTGAAAAAGGTGAAGATTGGGATTGCCAAGAGTCAACCCAAGTACAAGTGCTATCGCCTTGATGACAAGGATATTCTCTTCTTCGAGGATCGTGTTGTCGTGCCCAAAGGTGAACTTCGTAAAGTGATCATGAATGAGGCTCACAATTCTCTCCTCTCCATCCACCCTGGGAGCACGAAGATGTATTAGGACCTCAAGCAGGCTTATTGGTGGACTCGAATGAAGCGCGAGATTGCTCAATTCGTGAACGAATGTGATGTCTGCAGAAGAGTGAAGGAAGAACACCAAAGGCCAGCGGGTCTCCTCCAACCTCTTGCCATTCCAGAATGGAAGTTTGACCACATTGAAATGGACTTCGTGACTAGGTTTACAAAGTCCAAGCATGGCAATGATGCTATATTCGTTGTCATCGACAAACTCACCAAAGTGGCTCACTTTCTGCCTATCAAAGAGTCAATCACTGCAGCTCAATTGGCGGAACTCTATACCTCTCGAATTGTCACTCTGCACGGTATTCCACAAGTGATCTCTTCAGACCGTGGCAGCATCTTTGCCTCCAAGTTTTGGGATTCTTTTCAGAAGGCCCTGGGCACCAACATCCACTTCAGCACAGCTTTCCATCCTCAAACTTGCGGTCAAGTCGAGCGTGTCAACCAGATTCTTGAAGATATGCTCAGGGCTTGTGTGATCTCCTTCGGCATGAAGTGGGAGGATTGTCTTCCTTATGCTGAATTGTCCTACAACAACAGTTTTCAAGCAAGTTTGGGCAAGGCCCCATTTGAAATTCTGTATGGCAGGAAGTGTCGTACCCCTCTCAACTGGTCCAAAACCGGTGAACGTCAGCTTTTGGGTAATGACTTAATCACAGAGGCAGAGGAAATGTGCAAAGTCATTCGAGATAACCTCAAAGCAGCCCAATCCCGCCAGAAGAGCTACTATGATAGTAAGCACCATGATTTGGCTTTTGAGATCGGAGATCATGTTTACCTCCGTGTCTCTCCTATGAAAGGTACTCGTCGCTTCGGTATCAAAGGGAAGCTTGGCCCTAGAAACGTGGCACCTTTCAAGATCGTCAGCAAGAGAGGCGATCTCGCCTATCAACTCGAGCTTCCTTCAAACTTTGCAAATGTTCATAACGTGTTCCATGTCTCTCAGCTCCGAAAGTGCTTCAAGACTCCTGACCGCACTATCAACTTCGAGGACATTGAGCTCCAAGAAGATCTCTCCTATCGTGAGCACCCAGTTGCTATTCTTGAAGAGACTGAACGCAAGAATCGCAACAAGTCACTAAAATTCCTCAAAGTCAAGTGGTCACACCATTCCAACCATGAAGCTACCTGGGAACGCGAGGATCACCTCCGTTCTGAGTACCCGGCGTTCTTTCAGTCCTAGATCTCGGGACGAGATCCTTTCGTAGTGGTGGAGTGTTGTAACACCCCGGATGTGAATTACCCAATATGTACTCCAACTCTTGCCGTTTCCGGCCTTAAGTTATTTTATTTTCTCGGGTTCGGGTTTTTGTCTCCGTGTGTTGTTATCGTTGTCTTGCATCTCATATCATGTCATCATGCGCATTGCATTTGCATACGTGTTCATCTCATGCATTCGAGCATTTTCCCCGTTGTCCGTTTTGCATTCCGGCGCTTCGTTCTCCTCCAGTGGTCATTTCTACCTTTCTTTCGTGTGTAGGGATTAAACATTTCCGGATTGGACCGAGACTTGCCAAGCGGCCTAGGTTTACTACCGGTAGACCGCCTGTCAAGTTTCGTACCATTTGGACTTTGTTTGATACTCCAACGGTTAACCGAGGGACCGAAAAGGCCTCGTGTGTGTTGCAGCCCAACACCGTTCCAATTTGGCCCAAAACCCACCTAAACCTTCTCCATCATCGAGATCGTTCGATCACGATCGCGTGGCCGAAAACCGCACCTCATTTGGACTCTCCTAGCTCCCTCTATGCCTATATATAGACCCCTCATTCCAAATCTCGAATCCCCTCCCCGAAACCCTAAAAAAAAGAAGAGAAATCCCAGATCGCGTCGGCCGGACACGTCCGAATCCGGCCGGACAAAACCGCCGCCGCCGCCCGCGCCCTATCCACGCCTGCCATGTGGGCATCGCCGCCTCCCTCCGCCGCCGGCCCGGGAGGCCCGAGCCGGGGCCCCGAGGCCCATCGCGCCCCCGCCGCCATCCTCCCGTCCGGGATGCACCTCCCGCGCCTCGCCCTGCCGCCTGGAAGCTCCGATCGCCATCGCGGCTTCGCCCGCTCTCGCCGGACGGTGCCACCGCGCCACCGCGGCCGCCTTCGACGCCGGTCGCCGCCGCCCCGCCACTCGCCGCCGATGCTGCGGCCGGCGATGCTCGCCGCCTCGCCGTCCCGCGCTTCCTCCCTCCTCCGGCGGCCTCCTACGACCCTGGCAAGTCCCTGTTCCGGCGAAGCTCCGGCGAACCTCGACTTCCGCGCCGATCCGGATCTGGATCTGAAGATTTTGAATCGGTTGACTTTTATCCCCAAAACCCTAGTTCATATGCCCTTGTTTATCGTGCCGTAACTTTGCATCCATAGCTCCGTTTTGGGTATATAGCATATCAAAATGTTCATCTCAGAGAGTACATCATTTCATCTCGTTGCATCATTTTCATTTGAGTTCATCTTGATGCCCGAAATGCTGTTAGAAGAGTGCTACTTGAGTTAATTGTCAGATCTGCTGCTCCATTTAGATATTTGTCATTTTTGCCATAATTATTATGTGCATGATATGCCCATGAGCTCTACATATGTTTTGTTAAGGGTTTTGCCATATTTCCAGAGGTGCAACCCATGTATTTTTGTGATGTGTGTGGTGACTAGCACAAGCTTGCAAAGTGAGGCACTTGGTAATGCTGATTTCAGGGACTTAGCATTTCCACCAAGTCCTTGAGCTGTTTGTCTCATATGGCCATATGTTCATGTTGTTTCCTAGTGATTCGTGCCTCTTTTGAGGATGATCAGTAAGGATGTTTTGTTAATCTTGTAGTGCTCTATCCATACATGTCTTTGTTTGCAATTATGGAGCACCCTAGCTTGAGTCAATCGAGCTCTACTTTTGTCATTTCGTGAATCTGGGCAGATTGTCTACTTGTTAGCGATTTTTCCGATGATGTTGTAGTTGATCCGTGCATTTTATGTTATTGTTCTTGCCATTTATAGCTTTTATTTTGTGTATTCTTGATGGGTGTATGCTTAGATTATCATGACATGCTCTGTAGTGAGTGCATCGAGCTCGTAAACATGCCTACTTGATATCTGTTTCAGCATGTTCAAGTTTTCACAAAGTCTGAGAACTGATTATGTTTTTGCCTTGTTCACATGCTTGCAATTGTATTTTCTGATCCCTTTTGGCTCAAGGTCACTAAGAGACTTTTGTTAAGATCTTTGAGTAGCTCCATGCCATGCTTTACCTTGCCATGTTCAGGTCCTGTAGCATATAGTTTTCATGCTCCGAAGAGTGCTATCTGATCTGAAATTCCAGACAAGTGTTAATTTCACTAAGTCTGAAATCTGTTTGTCAAATGCATTTTTGCCATGCTTGTTTGAACCTGTTAATGGATGATTTGGCCGTAGACCAGTGCTAGAGTTTTGTTAAGCGTCATGAATGCATCCCTGCCATGTATTTTGTTGCCAAGTTTGGGTGCCATAGCATGGTCATCTTGTTGTATTTAGATGGCTACTTGCTGTAAATCGCAGAACGTGGTCATATTTGAATTGCTTGCCATTTCCAAACCGTAACTCCGATTCCGGCGTTCTTTATATCGTTTTCAAGCGATTTCATTTCATCTTTCCAGTGGCACACTTGGATTTCCAAGTTGAGGCCAGTTTCATGCATCCCTTGTCAAATCTTGCATATGCATCCCGCATCGCATCCCGCATAGCATACCATCCTTGCATCATATTGTTTGAGCCTTGCACGTGGTTGATTGTGTCCTTGTTGCTTGTTTGTCTTGTTTGGGTAGAGCCGGGAGACGAGTTCTCTAACGAGGAGCCCATTGAGTTTGCTTTCGAGGATCCAATCAACTCTGACAACTTTGCAGGCAAGATGATCATGCCCTTGAAATCACTACTATCTTTGCTTTGCTAGATGCTCGCTCTTTTGCTATGCCGATGCTACGATGCCTACCACTTGCTTATCATGCCTCCCAAATTGCCATGTTCATCCTCTAACCCACCATGTCCTAGCAAACCGTTGACTAGCTATGTTACCACTTTGCTCAGCCCCTTTTATAGCGTTGCTAGTTGCAAGTGAAGGTTGGACACCGTTCCTTGTTGGAACATTATTTCCTTGTTGGGATATCATTATATTGCCATGTTATCTTAATGCATCTATATACTTGGTAAAGGGTGGAAGGCTCGGCCTCTCGCCTAGTGTTTTGTTCCACTCTTGCCACCCTAGTTTCCGTCATATCGGTGTTATGTTCCCGGATTTTGCGTTCCTTACGCGGTTGGGTTATAATGGGAACCCCTTGATAGTTCGCCTTGATTAAATCTTTTCCAGCAATGCCCAACCTTGGTTTTACCATTTGCCACCTAGCCTCTTTTTCCCTTGGGTTTCCGGAGCCCGAGGGTCATCTTATTTAAACCCCCCCGGGTCGGTGCTCCTCTGAGTGTTGGTCCAACTCGTCAGCCGCCGGTGGCTACCAGGGGCAACTCTGGGCTGGCCTACCGGAAGTTTAGACAATCTGAGTGTGCCCTGAGAACGAGATATGTGCAGCTCCTATCGGGATTTGTTGGCACATTCGGGCGGTGTTGCTGGATTTGTTTTAACCTGTCGAAGTGTCTTGTAGAACCGAGGTACCGAGTCTGATCGGAACATCTTGGGAGGAGGTCTATTCCTTCGTTGACCGTGAGAGCTTGTCATGGGCTAAGTTGGGACTCCCCTGCAGGGATTTGAACTTTTGAAAGCCGTGCCCGCGGTTATGGGCAGATGGGAATTTGTTAATGTCTGGTTGTAGATAACTTGAACCTTAACTTAATTAAAATGAATCAACAGTGTGAGTTACCGTGATGGTCTCTTCTCGGCGGAGTTCGGGAAGTGAACACGATGTTGGAGTAATGTTTGTCGCAGGTTGCCCCTAGTTATTCGACCGTGCTTTGCCTCCCCTTCTCGCTCTCTTTTGCGAACAGGATAGCCACCATATATGCTAGTCGCTTGTTGCAGCTCCACATATTACCTTGCCTTACCTTTTAAGCTTAAATAGTCTTGATCGCGAGGGTGCGAGATTGCCGAGTCCCTGTGGCTCACAGATTACTTCCAAACCAGATGCAAGGCCTGATGACTCCGTTCCAGATGACGCGCTTGAGCTCAAGTGGGAGTTCGACGAGGACTCTCAACGTTACTACGTGTCTTTCCCTGATGATCAGTAGTGGTGCCCAGTTGGGGGTGATCGGGACCGTGTCGCATGTTGGGTTATCTTTTGTTTTGGCGCCGTAGTCGGGCCATGAGTGTTTGAATGTTGTAATGCTATTTATGTACTTAATTGACGTGGCTAGTGTAAGCCAACTATGTATCTCCCCTTTTATCATATATATTACATGGGATGTTGTGAAGATTGCCTAACTTGCGACATATGCCTTCAATGTGATTATGTCTCTAAGTCATGCTTCGACACGTGGGAGGTATAGTCGCATCGAGGGTGTTACATGTGACATGGAGGTCTCCCATTCTTTTGAGTTTTTTTGAACTTTTATGGTGTTTTCAAAAACCGGCGGATTTCGTCACGGCGGTCGTCCGTGGCTAGGGTTAGAGTCATGTTTTTAGCATTCAAAAAATGAAACTTATATTGTTTCATACATGATCATGCACAAAAACCCATAATTTTATCTTTCATCCATGAGCATGTATAAAAAATTTCAATTCCCATCAATTACCAAACTGAATATTCATTGTTAAGGGTGGGCATAGAGTACAAAACCAACAATCTTTTCCTAGCCCAGTGGTAGAAACCAAGTTAACTAAGCGCACAGTCGTGGGTTCGAGCCCCCGCGCGCGCATATTTTTTGGCCACACGCATATTTTTAGTAGCTTCGGTACAATAGCAAAATGGGTCGAGTGGCCCACTTGTCAGTGAGGTCTGTGCTTGATGCTGACTAGTTTTATATATTCAAAAGGGTTGGCATAGAATGGAAGACTAATAGTCTCGTCCTAGCCCAGTGGTAGAAACATAGTGAAACAAGTGCACGGTCGTGGGTTTGAGTCCCCGCTGGCGCATATTTTTTTGCTCACAATGAAATGGGTTCGGTTGAAGCAAAATTCAGTTAAAATAGCATCTTCAGTTCAAAAAAACTACTAAATGATCACAAATACTACTAGACAACATTCTGTATGATCTGACCAAAACTTGAACTAAATGATCACCAAAACTTGAAGGATTTTGCATCACATCACAACCATAAGTGTTTTTTCATTTCTGCACCAGCATCATAACAATCACAACAAGTGTTCTGCACCAGCATCATAACAATCACAAAACTACATAACAAAAGCAAACTTGTTCGTCATTACAAAAGGAAACTTGTTCAACATAACAAAAGCAAACTTGTTCAACCACATAACTACAAACTGAGACACATAATATCACAAACAACTCAATATCCCCAGTAGTAGGGGTCATCCCAATGATCCTCTGCCTCTTGCCATTGCTTCAACCCTTTTTTGATGGTTTCGATTTTCTTCCATGCCTCGTAGGTGACGTACGCATCTTTCGCTGCGTACTCGATGAGGTTGTTTGGCAGTGGGCTGATCCCCCATAGTTTGTGGTCCAATTTCTTGTTGATCTTCTGCTTCATTTCCTTGTAGGATGGGTGGATGAGGCTGGCTGCAAACTCAGCCAAAGACTGCCACTTCTTTCCTTTGTTTGGAACTCTCCATTTGCGCTGCAAGTCGACGAACTTGTCGGGGTTGATCTCCAAACCAGACAACTTCAGCTTTTCCTTGTCACCTCCAATGGAGAAGCCAACAAAGGTGTACAGCTTCTTCTCCTGCAGGAGCGGGAGGAGTTCCTTGGGCCTGCATCAAATTAATCTGGTGCATCAAATTCATCTACTTCAAAAACTACACTTGTACAGCCAGTTCAGAAACTTCAGAACTTCAGAACTAGTATTGCATCTACTTCAGAACTTCAAAACTATTGCATCTACTTCAGAAACTTCAGAAACTACTAATTAGACAGAAACTTTAGAACTTCAGAACTAGTATTGCATCTACTTCAGAACTTCAGAACTATTGCATCTACTTCAGAAACTTCAGAAACTTCAGAAACTACTAATTAGACAGAAACTTCAGAACTTCAGAACTAGTATTGCATCTACTTCAAAACTTCGGAACTATTGCATCTACTTCAAAACCTACTAATTAGACAGAAACTTCAGAACTGGATGTTTTTACCATTTGGTTGCCGCGGTGATGTGGTATACCAGGACGAGATCCTCCATGCATAACTGCAGAACTGCAACCATTTGCGGAGGTTCGTCTTCCCTGGTATACTCGACATCAACACCGATCGACCGAGAAAGCATGCCGCCGAGCCACCTCCTGATCTCGCGGATCCTCTTTTCAGCTTCGTCTGGATTGCTGGTGCATACGACATCAAGCTTCTTCTTCAGGTGGATATCAACCTTGAGCGGCACGGTGTAGTCATGCTTCTGCCCGGGGACCGAAACGTCGTCGTCGACCACCAGCGGCTCCTTGCCAGACACCTCACCACGGTGATGCTTGGTAGACGGAGGGTAGTTTCTCCATGATGCCCCCGCCATTGCCCTCCTGGCCAGCGATGGTGGAGGCAGATGGGAGTTTCTTGATGGTGGAGGCAGAGGGAGGTAGAGGGAGGAAGATGGAGCGGCAATGGAATGAGGAGAGAGGCAGAGGGAGGAAGATGGAGCGGCAATGGAATAGGAGGGGAGTTACCTGGACTGGAACAAAACCCCCTCTGCATCGTGGGGAGTTGCCAGTGGAGGGGAGACGTGGGGAGCTGCCTCGAAAACTCAAACGTCCTGCCCTTTGGCCCTCGAAAACTCTGGAGGGGAGACGTGGGCCCTTTGGTTTCTCCTGTTTCTAAAAAAACAAAAAAAATAACAGCCGTATTTTGCTCTAAAATTAATGATCACTGCAACCATATTAAGAGATCAATCTTCAAGCATTAAAACAGCACCAAAACAGTCACTACAGCCATCCAAAATGGCACCAAAAGAGCACCAAAACAACATCATCCAAAACAGCAAAAAATGCCACCAAAATGGCACCAAAGTATCAGCCAAATTGGCACCAGAGTTTTAATGCATTGTATCTTCACCATCACCCAAAATGGCACCAAAACGACATGATTTTGCATTGTATCTTCACCATCTGCCTCTTCATCACCAAAGTCTCATGCATTTTGCTACCTGGAGAGAATTGTAGTAGAAAAACTACATCAGGATCACATCAACAAAAACTATAGAGAAGGTTGATCACCAATCAAAACAAGGAACTTGCAGTAATAGTATAACCTTCATGTCCATTCGCTACTCATCATCGTCGATACAAAAACAAGGAACTCTATGCCCACTCCTGTTTTCCTCATCATCACTACAATATTGCAGCATAGTATGATCAGTCCGGTCTTCCTCATCCTCGCTCTCATGTCCATTCGGTACCACCTTTCTTCTTTTCTTGATGCCTTCAACTGTTGCAGCACCAGCGATCACACGTTCCCGGTCCCTTCGCACTCTGCTTTGCACTGGAACATCCATCGAGTCATCATCAACTTGCAACGAAACTTCCGTAGAGTCATCATCTTGGTATGTTAGTCCACCATCACCGGGGCCCTTTTCCACTTCAGTTTCAGTCACACTCCACAAGTGTGTAACGCCCTCGATGCGGCTATATCTCCCACGTGTCGAAGCATGACTTAGAGGCATAACCGCATTGAAACCAATGTCGCAAGTGAGGTAATCTTCACACAACCCAAGTAATACAATATGGGAAAAAGATACATAGTTGGCTTACAATCGCCACTTCACACAAATACATGAATAAAGCATTACATCATCCAGATACAAACTAGGCCCGACTACGGAGCCAAAATAAAAGAAGAACCCCAAATGCGACAAGGTCCCCGATCGACCCCAACTGGGCTCCACTACTGATCGACTAGAACGGAACAACACAAAGGACAAGATGTTCATCGAGATCCTCCTTGAGCTTGGTTGCGTCACCTACACGGACTCATCGGCACCTGCAAGGTGGTTTTGGAAGTATCTGTGAGCCACGGGGACTCAGCAATCTCGCACCCTCGCGATCAAGACTATTTAAGCTTACGGGTAAGGTAAAGGTATGAGGTGGAGCTGCAGCAAGCGACTAGCATATATGGTGGCTAACATACGCAAATGAGAGCGAGAAGAGAAGGCAAAGCACGGTCGATATAAGTATGATCAAGAAGTGATCCTAAAACAACCTACGTCAAGCATAACTCCAACAACCGTGTTCACTTCCCGGACTCCGCCGGAAAGAGACCATCACGGTTACACACGCTGTTGATTCATTTTAATTAAGGTCAAGTTTAGGTTTTTTACAACCGGACATTAACAAATTCCCATATGCCCATAACCGCAGGCACGGCTTTCGAAAGTTCAAATCCCTGCAGGGGTGTTCCAACTTAGCCCATGATAAGCTCTCACGGTCAACGAAGAAATAGACCTCCTCCTGAGACATTCCGATCAGACTCGGTATCTCGGTACAACAAGACATCCTCGACAATGGTAAAACAAGTCCAGCAAGACCACCCGATGCGCCGACATCCCGATAGGAGCTGCAAATATCTCGTTCTCAGGGAAACACCGGATAAGCAATCCGTACAACTAAAACCAGCCCTCGAGTTTCCCCGAGGTGGCGCTGCAAGGGGCTCTAGTTTGGACCAACACTTAGACAAGCACTGGCCCAGGGGGGTTTAAAATAAGATGACCCTTGGGATGCGCGACTCCCAAGGGAAAAGGCTAGGTGGCGAATGGTAAAACCAAGGTTGGGCCTTGCTGGAGGAGTTTTATTCAAAGCGAACTGTCAAGGGGTTCCCATTATAACCCAACCGCGTAAGGAACGCAAAATCCGGGAACATAACACCGATATGACGGAAACTAGGGCGGCAAGAGTGGAACAAAACACTAGGCATAAGGCCGAGCCTTCCACCCTTTACCAAGTATATAGATGCATTAATTAAATAAGATATAATGTGATATCCCAACAAGTAAACATGCTCCAAAAAGGAAACAACATCTTCATGTTCCAACAAAGAACAAACTTCAATCTTCACCTGCAACTAACAACGCTATAAGAGGGGCTGAGCAAAGTGGTAACATAGCCAATCAACAGTTTGCTAAGACATGGTGGGTTAGAGGTTTGACATGGCAATTGGGAGGCTGACAAGCAAATGGTAGGCATCGTAGCATTGGCATGGCAAAGAGCGAGCAAACTAGCATAGCAAAGATAGTAGTGATTTCAAGGGTATGATCATCTTGCCTGAAATCCCGCAAGGAAGAAGAACGAGTCCATGAAGAAGATAAACGGACATAGACGAACGGGTCCTCACAAACGCGACGTTATTCGAATCAACCCGAAGAAACAACACCAGAAAGAAGCAAACAATCATGGTAAACAACCACCACATAAACATGTCATGATGCACAAACAATTATGATGAATGTCCGGTTTAATGATAAATGACATGGCAAAATGCACAAGCAACCCTACAAACTAAGTGGAGCACAATATGCAACTCCGTTGCCTTTGATGAGACACCACGTGATTTATTTAGTTCGATCTCGTTTATGTACCCAACAAGATTAAATGTTGTTAGCATGGCAAGAGGTGAAGCAAATGAAAACTACCTATCTAGTCAAGGTTAAATGAGGCCGGAAGCAACGAACAACAATTCCGGAAACTCCTCATGAGCATATTATAGATTTGGTACTGTTCTGCCCTAAACACCATTTTTGAGTTGTTAAACATGCAAAGTGATGCCACCATGTTAAACTAGGCATTTTTCTACCCCATTTACATATAAAGTTTATTAAATTTGAAGCTACGGTTGAATAGTTATGAATTAAATCATTTGGGCATGGCATAGAAGCAAATTTAACCAAACATCAATTTAAACATTTTAAACATGGGTGAAAGTTGCATATTATGAATCTAGACAAAATTCTAAGCAAGTTTCATATATAAATCATTTTAATCCGATGCACGAACTGTGAGTTATTATATGCATGAACATGAGGGACTAATCTGTAAAATAGCAGTTTCAGGATAAATAGGAAAATCCCAGGCGCCGAAAAAACATACGCGGGCCGAAATAGGAACTGGCCCAACAAGAGAAAAAAAATCAAGAGGAGGGGGCGCTCAGGGGCTGCTCACCCTGGGCCTTGGCCCGGCTAGAGGGGAAGCAGGCCGAGGCGGGGGTGGCGCGTTGGGCCGGACTCGAGCCTGGCTTGGCGCTGCGCTGGCCGGGGGAGCTGGGCCGGCCCACGCGGAGGAGGAGGCAGGCCGAACGAGGCCGGCTGGAGCTGGGCCGGAGGCGGGGCCCGCGACGGGTCAACGGGGCGCTCGTCTCCCTCGATCCCGATCGGATCGGGGAGGCAGGGGCGGCGACGCCGGTTCCCGCCGGTGAGGCGAGGGGCACGAAAACGGTGAGGCGAGGAGGGGCCGGATCCAGGCGATGCGGGCGGCGTCGGCGGTGAGCTGGGGCGGCGTGGCGGAGGAACCGAGGCGAGGCGCGGCGATGCGGCACATGACGAAGGCAGCGGCGGTGCACGGCGAAGGAGGCGGCGGCGCATGATGAAGGAGGCGGCCGGACGTGGACGTGCACGAGGCTCAGGGAGCTCGCGGCGAGCGGCGGCGCGGTCGGGTCTGCGCGAGCCCGCGATGCGCTCGGTGGGCGGCGGCCGCGGGGACGACGACGGCGGACAGATGGCGCGAGGGGAGTGGACGAGGGCGGCGGCGCGATGACGTGGCCTCTCCTGATTGGACGAAGTGAGGTGGCAGGGCAGCGGACATGTCCGGCGCGGGAAGAAACGTCCGGCGGCGCGGAGGGAGTTGGATCTAGGGTTTGATCTGCGCGGAAATTTCGGAGGGAGACACATATTTATAGGTAGAGGGAGCTAGGAGAGTCCAAATGAGGTGCAATTTTCGGCCACGCGATCGTGATCGAACGCTCTAGATGATGGAGCATAGTTAGGTGGGTTTTGGTCCAAAATGGAAGGGTGTTGGGCTGCAACACACACGAGGCCTTCTCGGTCCCTCGGTTAACCATTGGAGTATCAAACGAAGTCCAAATGATACGAAACTTGACAGGCGGTCTACCGGTAGTAAACCAAGGCCGCTTGGCAAGTCTCGGTCCAATCCGGAAATGTTTAATCCCCACACATGAAAGAAGGGAAGAAATGACCACCGGAGGAGAAACGAAGCGCCAGAATGCAAAATGGACAACGGGGAAAAAGCTCGGATGCATGAGACGAACACGTATGCAAATGAAATGTGCATGATGACATGATATGCAATGCATGACACGCAAGCAATGCCAAGGCAACAACACCGAATAACTGAACGACACCTGGCACATCGGTCTCGGGGCGTTACAACACTCCACCACTACGAGAGGATCTCGTCCCGAGATCTAGAATGGCACCGGAGGAAAAACGGAAGAGAAAGAGAAGAGGTAAAACTAAGTTGCTTCTTTGACAAACGAGTAAGACCAAAGAACCTTCAGAAGTTGAACAACTTGAAAGTAAGAATGCAACGAAGTAGAACAAAGTTGAAAGCACTCCGGTAGGGAAGAGGAACAAGGAAGAATAAATTCGTATGACACTCCGGTTAATACAAGATGGAGGGGAAAAGAATGGTATAATTTGGGCAGCACATCGAGTGATAATGGAAGGAACTGCATGATCTTGACAACCAAGATGATGGGTTGAAGAGAGCAACATCACAAAGCCTCGGGAACAAAAGTAAGAATGGTATGGGATGAACGACGAGAAAACAAGATCTTGAGGGAGCACGCTTACAACAAATGCTAGAACGGAATTGTTGGAAAAAACCAACAACGAAAAGGATAAACTTGATATGGTCTTATGGAATACATCTCAAATTATGAGGTGACAACCCGCCACTCACGTGAAAAGAATTGGATTGGTATCAACAAGGAGACGAGAAACTTATTCACCGGGAGGATAAATGAAAACTTGGATCATATATTATCACCATTAATAGCATTACTCCTTAGGGGAAAGCTTTAGGTGAAATATAACCCAAGATAACTCCAACGAAGAGATTAATGGATTTAAAATACCCCATTCTTAACAACCTGTGAATCATGAACTCAAATTATCAAGAATGGCATAATACCACCTCCAAAGATACGGTAGACAGAAATGCACTCCGGATAACAAGATGAAGAAAGCTTTAGCTCGTTTGAAAAGAATCTTGATGAACACTTCGAGAAAGAATTTAATCCTTGATGAACCACCCTGTAGAACCTCCATGAAGAACTCCGTTAGACAAAAGAATGATCAAACGGAAAGAAAGGGTAGTTGAAAACACAAGGTGGAACCTTGTAATGATTTAGAAAGATCTCCGTGAAGATATAATTGCGAGAACTTTGGACTCCGGAAAAGAAAGATGAACAAAAGAAATCAAGAATTTTATTAGCCTCCGGAATAGGGAATTAATCATTTGGATGAAACAAGAATAAGAATTACATTATGCTTATCCATCACCAATTTAAATTGATGAAAATCAACGGATTTGGCACACTACTCATTCTCGTAGAAAGGATTAAGAGAGATATAGCACGAACTTGAGACGGTCTTCAACAAGCCATCGGTAGGATTGAAAAGAACAAAAGAATTGTTATGATAAGAAAGAAGAAAATCTTGAACGAACCATCGTAAGAAATGAAAATGAACGAAGAGAAGATAAAGAAACACCGGGAAGAATTATAAAATGAACAAAGATGCTTGAGAGGATTTAGATACATGAGAACGAAGAGCTCACGAGCCGATTAAAGATTACTTGAATGAAGCACCGGTAAAATTAGGAGAATGAGAGCTGAAGCTGAAATGGATAATCTTCGATGACGGGCTCTGGATAACAGACTGAGAAGACTCTTGAATTACTCTAGATAGGTGAAAAAGAATTCTCACGATCAAAACAATTACGAGAGGATGGCAACACGCTAGAATCACGAATCTTGAAGAGAATGGAGCAAGATTAAAGAGAAACTCTTCTTCGGTCTTCAAAAGATGCGAATGACACCGAGAAACACCAGCAAGAATTATTGAGGCACACCGGAAGAATCAAAAGCGAAGAGGTTGAGCCAACTATGAAAAGAATTTGAAAGATCTTGGAGAAAAGTATTTGAGAAGAGGTTGAGCCAACTAATTTTTTTTAGTGAAATTTGAGAAGAGAAGAGTCAAAACTCTATGTCAGGATGCCTTACCAGAGCGATGAGGAGACTAGGAAGTAAAAAGAATTCCTAACTCTCCGATATATAATTCCTAGAAGACTCAAAACATTTTTCTAGACACAACTCGGCCGCTAAGAACGATCAAGCAATGGGGGCTCCTAAGGTCGGGGAAGGCTCTGATACCAACTTGTAACGCCCTCGATGCGGCTATATCTCCCACGTGTCGAAGCACGACTTAGAGGCATAACCGCATTGAAAGCAATGTCGCAAGTGAGGTAATCTTCACACAACCCAAGTAATACAATATGGGAAAAAGATACATAGTTGGCTTACAATCGCCACTGCACACAAATACATGAATCAAGCATTACATCATCCAGATACAAACAAGGCCCGACTACGGAGCCAAAATAAAAGAAGAACCCCAAATGCGACAAGGTCCCCGATCGACCCCAACTGGGCTCCACTACTGATCGACTAGAACGGAACAACACAAAGGACAAGATCTTCATCGAGCTCCTCCTTGAGCTTGGTTGCGTCACCTACACGGACTCATCGGCACCTGCAAGCTGGTTTTGGAAGTATCTGTGAGCCACGGGGACTCAGCAATCTCGCACCCTCGCGATCAAGACTATTTAAGCTTACGGGTAAGGTAAAGGTATGAGGTGGAGCTGCAGCAAGCGACTAGCATATATGGTGGCTAACATACGCAAATGAGAGCGAGAAGAGAAGGCAAAGCACGGTCGATACAAGTATGATCAAGAAGTGATCCTAAAACAACCTACGTCAAGCATAACTCCAACAACCGTGTTCACTTCCCGGACTCCACTGGAAAGAGACCATCACGGTTACACACGCTGTTGATTCATTTTAATTAAGGTCAAGTTTAGGGTTTTTACAACCGAACATTAACAAATTCCCATCTGCCCATAACCGCGGGCACGGCTTTCGAAAGTTCAAATCCCTGCAGGGGTGTTCCAACTTAGCCCATGACAAGCTCTCACGGTCAACGAAGGAATAGACCTCCTCCCGAGACATTCCGATCAGACTAGGTATCTCACGTTTGCTTAATTTATGTTTTGCAGAGAGACTTCAGTCTCACTAGTAGTTCTGCGTGGACTTCGAAGTTTAGCTTGTTACCTCAGCTACGATCTTGTACCCTTGGGAGGGTCTTGTAGATAGTCAGGCTTCTCAGCCTTTTTGATTTGTGGTTGACTGTACTCAGACATGATTATGGTTCCGCTTGTTGCTTGTATGCTTTGTATGTTGGGTCATGAGACCCATGTTTGTAATACTTGGCTCCTCGGAGCCAAATGAATAAATACTTTCTGTTGTAGAGTTTTGTTGTGATGCCATGTTATATTTGCACATATCGAGCATATTGTGTGTATGATTGAAATGATTGGTATATGTGGGATCTGACAACCTAGTTGTTTATCCTTGATAGCCTCTCCTACCGTGAAATGTCTCCTAGTGCTTCCACTAAGCCATGGTAGCTTGCTACTACTTCGGAACACTTAGGCTGGCCGGCATGTGTCCTTCTTCGTTCCTATGTCTGTCCCTTCGGGGAAATCTCACGCGGTGTCTACCGGAGTCCTATTAGCCCAGCTTCTATAGCCCGGATTCACTCGCTGATGACCGACACGTTCGTTTCTCGGTCATGTATGCCTTTCCATGTAAGCTAGTGCCACTTTGGTTTTTACGAAGTCGGCCTAGTTTCTTTGTCATATGGATGCTAGCGACACTATCATATACGTGAGCCAAAAGGCGCAAATGGTCCCGGGCCAGGTAAGGTGGCACCCATGGGAATACCGTGCGTGAGGCCGCAAAGTGATATGATGTGTTACATGCTAGATCGGTGTGACTTAGGATCAGGGTCCCAACAGCGTGGAGCATCGTTCCCCACCTCAGTGGGTAGGAGGGTGACCCTCTCTTCAGCATCAACCCCGGTCCTGCAGGAACGAGCAGCATTGGGATTACCAATGATCCTAAGCCCTACGTCTCGAACGGACGGCAGAAGCCCCAAGAGCCCAGTCGTCAGGCTGACGAGCTGCGGCTTGTGATAGCGGGATCCAACGCTCCCCACTAGACGACTGGCCCGAGTGAAGGAGACAAGCATCTCACCATAATGGGAAAGCTTGATATCTCCTACACTATGGGTAGCTCGCCCGCCGCATCTCCTCAGGGCCTGGACCAGACTCACTCCCCAAGCATTGACGCGAGCTTTCGGCACCATCGACCCCAAGGTGGAGCTCGGGGCCTGACCCCGGTCTCTCCTCTTCAGCATAACCAGAAGAAAATAGGGGGTGGAGGAGGAGGGATCTGTGGATGAACACTCCCACTTCTCCCACCCCTGCTTTTATAGGCCGATCGGAGCTAGGGGTTGGTCCTTCGGCGGGTAACCGCCATCCTCCTCCACCAATCGAAGAAGACCGGGCCGCTACCTTGACGCTCTCCCGCACCTCGCGCCTCTGTTACCTACCCCACTTAATGCATGCAACATAGGTGGACAAGGATAAGAATGTGACGGGAAGAGTGAATTGGCAGTTACTCACCCGTGTATTAAAGTCATTCACGAGCCATTACAAGGGCGGCCCCACTGCAATTGGCGTTACATGACACACGGGAGAACCAGAAACAAACCTGGGCTCAGGTAAATGAAGAAGCGAAGAAGATCTCAAAGGACGAGCAATTGCTACCCTCCTGCCTGTGCAATGGTTAGGGCCTACCACGACGACACCCGACAGCGCGCTCGGGCCAGGCCCGGGGGCTCCTGTTTGTGCAAGAAACACTTGGTCTGTCACCCAGACTGTGCACAATGATACGTCTCCAACGTATCTATAATTTTTGATTGCTCCATGCTATATTATCTACTGTTTTAGGCAATATTGGGCTTTATTTTCCACTTTTATATTATTTTTGGGACTAACCTATTAACCGGAGGCCCAGCCCAGATTTGCTGTTTTATGCCAATTTTAGTGTTTCGAGGAAAAGGAATATCAAACGGAGTTGAAACGGAATGAAATCAACTGGAGAAGTTGTTTTTGGAAGGAAACCTACCAGATAGACTTGGAACCTATGTCAGAAGATGAAGGAGGAGCTCACGAGGGTACGGGGGGCGCCCCCAGCCTCGTGGCCCCCACTTCGGTCCACCGACGTACTCCTTTCACCCATATATACCTACGTATCGTAAAACTTCCAGAACGGAGATTAGATCAGGAGTTCCGCCGCCAGAGGCCTCCGTAGCCACCGAAAGCCAATCTAGACCCGTTCCGGCACCGTGCCGGAGGGGGCAATCCCTCTCCGGAGGCCATCTTCATCATCCCGGTGCTCTCCATGACGAGGAGGGAGTAGTTCTCCCTCGGGGCTGAGGGTATGTACCAGTAGCTATGTGTTTGACCTCTCTATCTCTCTCGTGTTCTTGATTTGGCACGATCTTGATGTATCACGAGCTTTGCTATTATAGTTGGATCTTATGTTTCTCCTCCCCCTCTTCTCTCTTGTAATGAATTGAGTTTCCCCTTTGAAGTTATCTTATCGGATTGAGTCTTTAAAGATTTGAGAACACTTGATGTATGTCTTGCCGTGGATATCTGTGGTGACAATGGGATATCATGTGATTCACTTGATGTATGTTTTGGTGACCAACTTGCGGGTTCTGCCCATGAACCTATGCATAGAGGTTGGCACACGTTTTCGTTGTGATTCTCCGGTAGAACTTTGGGGCACTCTTTGAGGTCCTTTGTGTTGGTTGAATAGATGAATCTGAGATTGTGTGATGCATATCGTATAATCATACCCATGGATACTTGAGGTGACATTGGAGTATCTAGGTGACATTAGAGTTTTGGTTGATTTGTGTCTTAAGGTGTTATTCTAGTACGAACTCGAGGGCTGTTTGTGACACTTATAGTAATAGCCCAATGGATTGATTGGAAAGAATAACTTTGAGGTGGTTTCGTACCCTACCATAATCTCTTCCTTTGTTCTCCGCTATTAGTGACTATGGAGTGACTCTTTGTTGCATGTTAAGGGATAGCTATACGATCCAATTATGTTATTATTGTTGAGAGGACTTACACTAGTGAAAGTATGAACCCTAGGCCTTGTTTCAACGCATTGCAATACCGTTTACGCTCACTTTTATCACTTGCTACCTTGCTGTTTTTATTATTTCAGATTACAAAAACTATTATCTACCATCCATATACCACTTGTATCACCATATCTTCGTCGAACTAGTGCACCTATACAATTTACCATTGTATTGGGTGTGTTGGGGACACAAGAGACTCTTTGTTATTTGGTTGCAGGGTTGCTTGAGAGAGACCATCTTCATCCTACGCCTCCTACGGATTGATAAACCTTAGGTCATCCACTTGAGGGAAATTTGCTACTGTCCTACAAACCTCTGCACTTGGAGGCCCAACAACGTCTACAAGAAGAAGGTTGTGTAGTAGACATCAAGCTCTTTTTTGGCGCCGTTGCCGGGGAGGTGAGTGCTTGAAGGTATATCTTTAGATCTTGCAATCGAGTCTTTTAGTTTCTTGTTTTATCACTAGTTTAGTTTATAAAAGAAAACTACAAAAAAATGGAATTGAGTTTGTCTCGTACGCTCCATCGTTTTAATATCTTTCGTGAGTATGATGGAAAGGATAATTGGGCTCAAGTGCTAGAAGAAGAGATCTCTAAAATGTTTGGCACTAAATATTTGAATGATGAGCATGATTTCAATGTTGTTAGTACGAATTCTTTGAATATCCATGATGCTAATGATGATTGCACTAGTTATGATGAAAATACCTCCTATAAACATGTCAATTTTTGTGGAGTAGACTGGGTTTGCAAGTACACACCAAACAGGGAAGATAGATATTGCAAGAGGCATAAGTACTTAGAAACCAAATTGTTGCAAGAAGAGCTAGATGAATGTGCTGAAAATTTAAGATATCTTACCCATACTTGCGAACTTTGCAATGAACATGGTCATTTAAATATGAAATGCAAATTGTTTCATGACCGTATCGTGTCCAAAAATTGTGATGACTTGATTTCCCTTGCACATCATAATGAACTTAGTTTGCTCTTGGGTTATGAAGAAATGAAATGTATAACTGAGGGTATTCCAAAATTTAATCTCGATAAACTTCTTGGTTTAGAAAATCCTTATATTGCCAATTAAATAAAGAAAAGAAAACAAATAGAAGATGAAGAGAATGCTAACGAAAGGGAAGAGACTTCCCAATATTCTCCTATTATTTCTTATGATGAATCAGGTAACAAAGAGGAGCCCTCTATTCAACCAATCTCATTAATAAGGACCTCCAAAAAGAGGATTGAACCCACGCATGATGAGGTGAAGAAGAAGAAGAAAAGAAAAAGGAAGAGAGGTAAAAACATATCTCTCCCAAATAATGCTGCTCCTATTACTACTGTGCCTCATGAAAATATAATTGTGGAAGATAATGATACTTATTATGATCTTGAAAAACTTTTTGGCACTTGCTTGGAAGAATATAATAATTAGTATACTATCGGTGCTATCTATACTATTAATGATGAGAGTGATTATGCTTATGATATGAAAAGGCCCAAGCTTGGGGAAGCTATGTTTGATGAGGATGACATATTTGAGAATATATTTGCTGCAATTAATGTTTGTCCCAAGCTTGGGGAAGCTATGATTAATGAAGATGATATTTTTAGTCTCCCAAGTTTTGATATGCAAGTTTATAATGATGATAGCATGCCCCCTACTTATGATGATTATTGTGATGATACTTATGCTATAAAAAGAAGTGATTATATTTATAAAACTTGTCATGATTATTATTACCCCTTCTCTGAACCTTACTCTTTTAATATGGAAACAATTTATAGTATTCGAGTTTCCTATGATACTCCCATTATTCATGAGAAGAATTTTGCTTGTGTGGAGAGTAATAAAATTTCTATGCTTGTAGATCATGAAAAGAATGCTTTAGGTGCTGGTTATATTGTTGAATTCATTCATGATCCTACTGAAAATTATTATGAGGAAGGAACATATTCTTGTAGGAATTGTAATAATATCAAGTTTCCTCTCTATGTGCTTAAAATTTTGAAGTTATGCTTGTTTATCTTCCTATGCAAGTTGATTCTTGTTCCCACAAGTTTTTTGCTCACAAAATCCCTATGCATAGGAAGCATGTTAGACTTAAATGTGCTAGTCATATTCTTCATGATGCTCTCTTTATGTTTCAATTCTTATCTTTTATGTGAGCATCATTGAAATTATCATGCCTAGCTAGGGGCGTTAAACGATAGCGCTTGTTGGGAGGCAACCCAATTTTATTCTTGTTCCTTGCTTTTTGTTCCTTTTTAGTAATAAATAATTCATCTAGCCTCTGTTTAGATGTGGTTTTATGCTTTTAATTAGTGTTTGTGCCAAGTAGAACCTTTGGGAAGACTTGGGGAGAGTCTTGTTGATCATGCTGTAAAAAGCAGAAACTTTAGCGGTCACGAGAATTGCTGCCATTTTTATTTGGAGAGCGATATTTAGTTAATTATTTTTGAAGATGATTAATAGATAAATTCCTCAGGTCCAGCAATTTATTTGTGAATTTTATGAGTTCCAGAAGTATACGTTTGATCCAGATTACTACATACTGTTCTGTTTTTGACAGATTCTGTTTTGTGTGTGTTGTTTGCTTATTTTGATGAATCTATGGCTATTAAAATAGTTTATAAACCATGGAGAAGTTGGAATACAGTAGGTTTAACACCAATATAAATAAATAATGAGTTCATTACAGTACCTTGAAGTGGTGATTTATTTTCTTATACTAACGGAGCTTACGAGTTTTCTGTTAAGTTTTGTGTTGTGAAGTTTTCAAGTTTTGGGTAAGGATTCGATGGACTGTGGAATAAGGAGTGGCAAGAGCCTAATCTTGGGGATGCCTGAGGCACCCCAAGGTAATATTCAAGGATAGCCAAGAGCCTAAGCTTGGGGATGCCCCGGAAGGCATCAACTCTTTCGTCTTCGTTCATGGGTAACTTTACTTGGAGATATATTTTTATTTACCACATGATATGTGTTTTGCTTGGAGCGTCAATTTATTTTGTTAGGATTTGCTTGCTGTTATTTAGAACAATGTTTTGCATCTTTTATTTCAATAAAAGTGGCATTGATAGCCTTTACTATGCCTATGTTACAAGTATACATGTTGCTGTTTGAAAACAGAAAGCTTACCGCTGTTGCAATAATTCCCTAGAAAAGTCAGAATGTCATAAATTCACTACAGTGGGAATTTTCTTTCATAATTTTTGGAGCTAGGGAAGTATAGATGTTGCTGCATTCTTTACACACTATCCTGTTTAGGCAGATTGCTGTTATGTTTGCATTGTTTGCATATGTTTGCTTTTTAATGATTCTATTTGAGGATAGGACTATTAAATATGCAGAGGAATTTAGTATGCAATAATAATTTTAGTGATTTGCTACAGTAGAGTATGATAAGGTTTTTGCAATGGTTTATACTAACTTATCTCATGAGTCCTTGTTGAGTTTTGTGTGGGTGAGGCTTTTGAGATTTAGGGAGACCGTGGTATGAGAGGAATTATGGAGACACAAAATCTCCAGCTTGGGTATGCCCAAGGCACCCCAAGATAATATTTCAAGAATTCTCAAGCGTCTAAGCTTGGGGATGCCCCGGTTGGCATCCCACCTTTCTTCTTCAACAACTATCAGTTAGTATCGGTTGATCCTAAGTTTTTGCTTCTTCACATAATGTTTGCTATTCGTAGATGCCATTTTGTTTTGCTTTGCTTGCTGTTTGAATAAAATACCAAGATATGAAATTATTAAATGTTAGAGAGTCTTCACATGGTTGCATAATTATTCAACTACTCATTGATCTTCACTTATATCTTTCGGAGTAGTTTGTCATTTGCTCTAGTGCTTCACTTATACCTTTTAGAGCATGGTGGTAGTTTTATTTTGAAGAAATAGATGAACTCTCATGCTTCACTTATATTATTTTGGGAGTCTTAAATAGCATGGTAATTTTCTTAAAATCCTAATATGCTAGGTATACAAGATTAATAATAAAATTCTCCTATGAGTGTATTCAATACTAAGAGAAGTTTGATGCTTGATGATTGTTTTGAGATATGGAGATGGTGATATTAGAGTCATGCTAGTTGAGTAGTTGTGAATTTGAGAAATACTTGTGTTGAAGTTTGTGATTCCCGTAGCATGCACGTATGGTGAACCGTTATATGATGAAGTCGGAGCATGATTTTTTATTGATTGTCCTCCTTATGAGTGGCGGTCGGGGACGAGTGATGGTCTTTTCCAACAATCTATCCCCCTAGGAGCATGCGTGTAATACTTTGCTTTGATAACTTGTAGATTTTTGCAATAAGTATGTGAGTTCTTTATGACTAATGTTGAGTCCATGGATTATACGCACTCTCACCCTTCCACCATTGCTAGCCTCTCTAATACCGTGCACCTTTCGCCGGTATCATACACCCACCATATACCTTCCTCAAAACAGCCACCATACCTACCTATTATGGCATTTCAATAGCCATTCCGAGATATATTGACACGCAACTTTCCACCATTCCGTTTATTATGACACGCTTCATCATTGTCATATTGCTTAGCATGATCATGTAGTTGACATTGTATTTGTGGCAAAGCCACCGTTCATAATTCTTTCATACATGTCACTCATGCATCATTGCAAATCCCGGTACACCGCCGGAGGCATTCATATAGAGTTATATCTTGTTCTAAGTATCGAGTTGTAATTCTTGAGTTGTAAGTAAATAAAAGTGTGATGATCATCATTATTAGAGCATTGTCCCAGTGAGGAAAGGATGATGGAAACTAAGATTCCCCCACAAGTCGGGATGAGACTCCGGACGAAATAAAAAAATAATAAAAGGGGCCAAAGAAGCCAAAATAAAAAAAATAGAAAAGAGGCCATAAAAAAAGAGAAGGCCCAAATAAAAAAATGAGAGAAAAGAGAGAAGGGACAATTCTACTATCCTTTTACCACACTTGTGCTTCAAAGTAGCACCATGATCTTCATGATAGAGAGTCGCCTATGTTGTCACTTTCATATACTAGTGGGAATCTTTCATTATAGAACTTGGCTTGTATATTCCAATGATGGGCTTCCTCAAAATGCCCTAGGTCTTCGTGAGCAAGCAAGTTGGATGCACACCCACTTAGTTTCTTTTCGAGCTTTCATACACTTATAGCTCCAGTGCATTCGTTGCATGGCAATCCCTACTCACTCACATTGATATCTATTAATGGGCATCTCCATAGCCCGTTGATACGCCTAGTTGATGTGAGACTATCTTCTCCCTTTTTGTCTTCTCCACAACCACCATTCTATTCCACCTATAGTGCTATGTCCATGGCTCACGCTCATGTATTGCGTGAAGATTGAAAAAGTTTGAGAACATCAAAAGTATGAAACAATTTCTTGGCTTTTCATCGTGGTTGTGCATGATTTAAATATTTTGTGTGGTGAAGATGGAGCATAGCCAGACTATATGATTTTGTAGGGATAGCTCTCTTTGGCAATGTTATTTTGAGAAGACATAATTGCTTAGTTAGTATGCTTGAAGTATTATTATTTCTATGTCTATATGAACTTTTGTCTTGAATCTTGTGGATCTGAATATTCTTGCGATAATTAAGAAGAATCACATTGAAATTATGGCAACTAGCATTCCACATCAAAAATTATCTTTTTATCATTTACCTACTCGAGGACGAGCAGGAATTAAGCTTGGGGACGCTTGATACGTCTCCAAAGTATCTATAATTTTTGATTGCTCCATGCTATATTATCTACTGTTTTAGGCAATATTGGGCTTTATTTTCCACTTTTATATTATTTTTGGGACTAACCTATTAACCGGAGGCCCAACCCAGATTTGTTGTTTTATGCCTATTTTAGTGTTTTGAGGAAAAGGAATATCAAACGGAGTCGAAACGGAACGAAATCAACTGGAGAAGTTATTTTTGGAAGGAAACCTACCGGATAGACTTGGACCCTACGTCAGAAGATGAAGGAGGACCTCACGAGTGGAGGGGGCGCGCCCCCCTGCCTCGTGGCCCCCCCTTCGGTCCACCGACGAACTCCTTTCACCCATATATACCTACGTATTGTAAAACTTCCAGAATGGAGATTAGATCGGGAGTTCCGCCGCCAGAAGCCTCCGTAGCCACCGAAAGCCAATCTAGACCCGTTCCAGCACCCTGTAGGAGGGGGCAATCCCTCTCCGGTGGCCATCTTCATCATCCCGGTGCTCTCCATGATGATTAGGGAGTAGTTCTCCCTCGGGGCTGAGGGTATGTACTAGTAGCTATGTGTTTGATCTCTCTCTCTCTCGTGTTCTTGATTTGGCACGATCTTGATGTATCGCGAGCTTTGCTATTATAGTTGGATCTTATGTTTCTCCTCCCCCTATTCTCTCTTGTAATGAATTGAGTTTCCCCTTTGAAGTTATCTTATCGGATTGAGTCTTTAAAGATTTGAGAACATTTGATGTATGTCTTGCCGTGGATATCTATGGTGACAATGGGATATCACGTGATTCACTTGATGTATGTTTTGGTGACCAACTTGCAGTTTCCTCCCATGAACCTATGCATAGGGGTTGGCACACATTTTCGTCATGATTCTTCGGTAGAACTTTGGGGCACTCTTTGAGGTCCTTTGTGTTGGTTGAATAGATGAATCTGAGATTGTGTGATGCATATCGTATAATCATACCCACGGATACTTGAAGTGACATTGGAGTATCTAGGTGACATTAGGGTTTTGGTTGATTTGTGTCTTAAGGTGTTATTCTAGTACGAACTCTAGGGCTGTATGTGACACTTATAGGAATAGCCCAGCGGATTGATTGGAAAGAATAACTTTGAGGTGGTTTCGTACCCTATCATAATCTCTTCGTTCGTTCTCCGCTATTAGTGACTTTGGAGTGACTCTTTGTTGCATGTTGAGGGATAGCTATATGATCCAATTATGTTATTATTGTTGAGAGGACTTACACTAGTGAAAGTATGAACCCTAGGCCTTGTTTCAACACATTGCAATACCATTTACGCTCACTTTTATCACTTGCTACCTTGCTGTTTTTATTATTTCAGATTACAAAAACTATTATCTACCATCCATATACCACTTGTATCACCATCTCTTCGCCGAACTAGTGCACCTATACAATTTACCATTGTATTGGGTGTGTTGGGGACACAAGAGACTCTTCGTTATTTGGTTGCAGGGTTGCTTGA
Organism: Triticum dicoccoides; assembly: GCF_002162155.2. Taxonomy (NCBI): domain Eukaryota; kingdom Viridiplantae; phylum Streptophyta; class Magnoliopsida; order Poales; family Poaceae; genus Triticum; species Triticum dicoccoides. Next base: position 402,939,425 of record NC_041386.1, read on the forward strand.
GAGAGACCATCTTCATCCTACGCCTCCTACAGATTGATAAACCTTAGGTCATCCACTTGAGAGAAATTTGCTACTGTCCTACAAACCTCTGCACTTGGAGGCCCAACAACGTCTACAAGAAGAAGGTTGTGTAGTAGACATCAGACAAGACTAAGATCAAGATTGCAACATCCAAGACCATACCGAGCACAATAGATCAGCTCTTTGAGGAATCAGAGTGCGGATCAAGAAGACCAACTCAAGCCATGAGACCAAGACACTACTAAGGGAAAACTTCCACTAGTAGGAAAAGGCCTACTAATGGCGCACCTAATTTGGCCATTAATGGCGCATTAGAGGTGCGCCATTAGTGCCACGCCATTAGTATATTTTACTAATGGCGCACCACTGGTGCGCCATTAGTATCTGGTATACTAATGGCGCACCTCAGATGCGCCATTAGTATATACAACAGTGCGCCATTAGTATGCCTCCCAGGGGGCCATGTATACCCAGGTTCTTTGGCATACTAATGGAGCACAACAACAAGATGCGCCATTAGTAACTTCGGCATACTAATGGCGCACTGTTTAATGATGCGCCATCAGTATCCTTTGGCATACTAATGGCGCACTGTGATGTGATGCGCCATTAGTATGAATATTAGGTTTTTTTTATTTTTTTATTTTCTGTTTTTTGCATAGGTTACAAAATGTATAATTGGACAAAATATAGACAGCACACATCAACAACAGATTCATCGAATACAATAGAAGATTAGTCTCTGAATACAATTCATCATATTAGTCTCCGAATACAATTCATCATATTAGTCTCTGAATTGAAAAGACCGAACAAAGATAGAACATTATATTACAAGTCTCGAGACCGCGAGTAGCGAGTTTGTCTTCACATTACAAGTCGATATCGATCATCTAAACTACCATCACATAGAAGAGAGCTGCGGTCATCACGATGAAACTCATCTTCATCCGGTTCCTCCAGCGCTCCCTCCCCTCTCCCACTAGATAGCGGGCTTATCTAGATTCGGCCTCGGCCCTAGTGGTGTACCCTTTGTAACTGTTACCGCTGAATCGGTGAACCTGTCTCCGACACTCCTCCCAGTCGTCGTAGACTTCGGGAACCTTACCCTTGTACACGACATACGACGGCATCGCTATGTAGTAGCCAAACGAAACATTAGTACCAATTCATAGACAACACATAAGCAATATATAAGTATGCAACAGAACGATCGGAAGAGAAAAGCAAGACATTAATAGCATCGATTACATCTAAGTTGAACGACTCTCGAAACCAAAGAGACATATTACAAGTTCATTAAAGTTTAATTACAACATGAGCCAATCGATGTTTCAGAACTAGACACAACATCACTGCTTTCGACTCGACTCAAGGGACCGGAGCGTGGATGAAGCCACCGTCTATCATGGGAGTCATGAAATAACGGTCGTTGTCAGCCTGCATTTGTAGCATTGTGTCGATGTCACTGTTGGACGGTTGATTTCTGAGGTAGAACTTCCCCGAGGAATGAAGGACATCTTGATGGATGATTTCCGCAAACTCCGACTGGATGCGAAAGAATTCTTGTCTGATGTCCGCGTCCTGGATTGCCGACACGCTCGCGGCCCAATCTTTGAGTTTACTCGGTAGCAGAAGTTGATGCTGGTCCCGTACGATCGCCCGCATGTGATGGATGGCGTAGTAGGCACCCTTCTGACCGCCAGGCGGCTGCTTGACGCAGCAGAACGTCGTATTGTAGGAGAACACGTGCTTGCCGTACTTACGAATAGGCCTGGTGAAGGTGCCTCCAGATTTGGCGTAGCCGGGGAGAACATCATCAAGAACCTTCTTGACATTTGTGTAGTCTACGTTTGAATGACGGTCCGTGTCGAAATACGTGGCCATGGAATATTTGGGGCTTAGGAGGATGAGTGTGCAATGTGTGTCGCTGCAGAAAACACAGAATGTTAAAAGAAAAACGATCGAAATCTAAGAATTCATATGTTACGGGGCGGTTGAGGGGAGGACTTACTCGGGAAAGTAAGGCACGAGGAAGTTATCCTTATCTTGGTTTGCCAGAATGATGCCTTCGAGGTAAGAACTCGCGACTTGCCAGTCCCCAGCGCTGCCCAAGATCTTGGCACGCATGTAGAAGGGGTCGACTATCATGATCTCCGGGGTCTTGTTGTGAATGATCCGTATCTCCATACTTAGCAAAAATAGCCGAACGAAGGTGTAGTGCAGCGGATGAAGGTTCAACATAGCGTGGATGTCATCAAACCGTAGGACGATCGTACCCCCGATGGAGTTATCCACAAAGCCCTTGCCCTCTGGCACCTTGGCCGCGAAAACTAGGTATGCCACACCCTTCTCTCTGAGACGCCGCTTCTCCAAAGAAAGAACACTGTCATGCAGACTCCGCATAGCACTGGTTGCAGCATCGAGCATATTTCTCGGTAGCATCGGCCTACCCGCCACATGCAGCCTCCTCATTAAATCCTCAGGTGAAGGTGGCCCGTCCTGAGCACGGATCGTACTCGGTGCCGGCTGGCCCGCACCCTTGTTAGTCTTTCTTTTGCATGCCTTCTTCTTCTCTTGTAATGGGACAGAGTTCTGCTCACAGACCGCCTTCTTGAGTGTGTTGGGGCTGATAATATTTCGCACCTCACCTATCTGAGGCTCGGTGAAGTCGGCAGCTGGAGGCGTCTCCTGAGAGCTGAACTGCAGACGACGCCTGTTGCAACTTGGCTTCTCCGCGGTACCAGCTAGATCACGCACATCTTTTGTTGGGTTGGGTTCTTGAGAAGGAGGCCCCATGAAGTCGCCACCGTACCCATGATCGACAAAGTACTGACCGACGTTGGCAAATGTATCGTCGTCGTCGTCGTTCTGATCCTGTGCCATATGCATGTTTGGATCCAGTGGCATAGGGATGTCCGGCACCGTTGCGGCGGTCTTGCCATGGGGCCGACTTGGCGCCGGCACGACTAGCGGTGTTGTCTTTGGGGTGGTGTCCCCCGCCCCCAAACGAATCTGGCTCTTCGGCCAAAGTAGGGGCCAGCTCAGGCAGGCGCTGAGGGTCATCACGTCATCATCGTCGGCCCCGACGGGTGGAATCGGAGGTAACAACTCGTCGCAGCCTGGCAGCACCCGAACCAGTTGAACCCTAAACAAGTTGGGTGGCATCTTGGTACCATGGAACAAGGGGTTTCCCGGTTGAACGATTTTGCCATTGGCGACATCGACCAACTCGTTGTTCACGAAGTGCAGGAGAGTGCACGGAATGTCGGCGGCGCCCTGCGAAAACATGTAGGGCATCAGGGATGCCCAGTCAAAGGCAAGGAGATGAAGTCCTCGGCCGAGAGAGGCTTAATTAGTTACCATGATGATGGTGTCGAGCTCGGCTAATGTCGAGGCACCGCCAACGGCGGGCGTGCAGTTGACGGAGGGGCCGCTTGCTGCAGAGGTGCCAGCCGGCGTAGACCCGGGTGCATTAAGCTCCCGTGCCGGTGTCGGAGACACCAATGCCGCCTCCGCCGGAGACACCAATGGCCCCGCCATCGCGTTCTGCGAGTTGCTGGCCGTGAAGCTAGGAATCGGGGGCGGCCCCTGTTGGCCGCCCGCAATCCACGCACTAATCCCCTGGATCAAGGTAGGCACAATGGCGGTGATCGTCGCTCTGAGTTGTTGTTGCACTTGCTCTTGGACAATCTCCGGAATCTGCGCCACCTGTGCCCTGAGTTCTTGAACCTCGCGTGCCTGGCTTTCCGAGCTGGTCTTTTTCTCCTTTCGCCCACCAGTGTTATAGTATGACGACAATTTTGTCGACAAGCCTTTGCCGGCCACACGACCAGCTGACGTCGGCTTACTGAGCTTATCCTTGTTCTTCATTACATTCAACGCCCTATTTAGAGTGGTGTCCCAAGGGTTGCTCTTAGTCGACCCCGCGCTACTGCTTTCAGTCGCCTGCGGAAGGAATGTGAACCATGTAGAAATTTGGCTTCATTAATTAGAATGCAACCATATGGAGCTAATTACGCGGGGGTGTATTCCTTACCAGAACAAGCTCAAGCTCCCTGGTCTTCGGATCCGTGGTAAGCTCCTTTGTTTTTGGGTCCTTCTTGTACCGGGCCGTGACAAAGTTCCTGGTCTGCTTGTCACCGTATTTATCAAAGAGGGGCGGTAGGCCTTGCTCGGCACGGTCCGCCTCCTCCTTGTCCCATATAGGCTCCGCCACTCTGTAACCGCCGGGACCGAGTGTGTGTTCCCCTAAGTTCAGCTCCCGCATTTCTTTCCCCCACTTACTTGATTCGGAGTTTGCGGTGCTCGAGCAATTGAAATTGAAGTCGTTGTAGTCATCTTCGGTGATCGAAGGATTTTTCTCCTTGATCTTCTCATAACTCTCACCTTTCTCAATCATTCTCTTCACATTGCTTTTCCAAGTAGACAGGGCCTTGCTCATCTTCGTGAGGGCAACATTGTTCACTTTATTCCCTTTGAGGCTTGTGTTTTCAAATTCAGTGGGGAACTTGTATCGTTCGTGCAGCTTCGTGAAGAGGAGGTTGCGCAAATTCCCTCGGTCAGGATGCCTCAGGTTCTCGGTGTTGATCGAGACGGTGCTCCGGAGAATGCACCCGAGCTGAAGCGAGTACCCCTTGACTATTCGTTCGGGTGCCATTGGATTCCCGTCGGAGTCCACTTCAGTAAGTTCCTCCTTGAGGGTGCAGAGCACGGTCGGGCGCCGGTCCTTCCGTTGCCTCTTCGGTTGGCTGCCATCTGTGCGTGCGCCGCCATCATCAGTGGTGGCATCCTCAGCGGCACCATCAGTGGTGGCATCAGTGGGGTCATCCTCGGCGGTACTATCAGTGGTCTCAGGATCGGTGGGGAAGGCGGCGTCCTCGTATAAGTGAGGTTGTTCCTCCATCTCCTGGGACAGCTCCCAGAATGCCTTGCCGCCCGAACCCCCGGCCTCATCGTTGTTGGCCATGTTTCTCTCTAAATAGGAACAAAGTTTGGTCAAAAAGTTGGTTATTGTCAAGGAACAAGATCATGGTCTCATCATTTAGGGTTTGTCGACACCGAGGCATCCTAAAAGCTAAGCTTTTGTCATTGAGGGTTTTTCGACGCCGAGGCACCCTAAAAGCCTAAGCTTTCATCATTTCGGTTTTTATCGACACCGAGGCACCCTAAAAGCCATGCATTAGTCACAAGTACGCCGGGGCACTTGATCCTACTTAATTAACTACTAAGATACCCCGGCCCATGCATTAGTCACAAGTACCCCATATGTCCTATTTTTAGCAAAGTCATGCTAAAATTCACGGAAAATTTCAACATGACCTTTGCTGAAAATAGGACATATGGAGTACCCGAATTTGTCGGAACGGAAGTTAATCGACATTCCAGCAAACTCAAGGGCCTCTCGGGTGGACAAGGCAAAAAAGGCCTCCATCACGACATGGAAAATACATTGGCATGTGAAGAGGTGAAACAATATATGCATCTCCAAGCAGTATCATTCAACATTTTGGACAAACCACTACAAGCAATACTGGATCAGATACAAGAAGAATGTGAGAAAATGCAGACAAATACTAACAGATTCAAGTCAAAACCTTTTCTGGTTAGTAAGTGTTTCTTGAGCATATGTATGTAGTAAGTGTTTCTGCTCTCAGTGTTTCAGAACACATATTTTAGCTACCTAGTACCAGTGCTATTACCCAGCAGTTAATTAGCTTTTGCTTTTGCTTTTTAGTGCCAAATTCTAGCTAGTACTAGCAAATTAACATCTAGCAGCAATCATTTTCAAATATATATACACTAGACATTTTAATATTAACCTAAGGAAAAAAGAATAGTTAGGTTAATATTAACCCAAGATACATCAACTATTGCACTGTCCTGCCTAATAAAAACAGTTATGCCAGCATATAGTATATAAATATGAATTTGTGTTTACAAGAAGAGTGCCCATTGCAATGTAAACTTGAGAACACAACTCACCTCTAGTGCAGGATATAGCAGACACCTACTTCTTCAGTCAAGTGCAATAAAAGACCGTTTGCAGAACCTGTTTAGTCAGAGTTGAACATTACATAAGATGAGAACTCTACATAACTAATATTGGTATGACAGATAGAAAACTGAGAATGGATAAAAAAACTAAGCATGGTAGCAAGACATTGATGCATCTTCTGTGTCGCCAACTCGACTAAAAGATGAGTGTTTTTTTATGGTTCTTAGTTAGGCATGAAAACTAAAGCAGCAACAGCCTACAGAAAAGCAAGCACCAGCAGGGAATAATGGCCAACCAAAAAAAGGAAGAACTTAATTGCATTCATCATCAGTGGCTTAAATATTGATAAGATGACAGTGAGGCAGTTTCAGTTTCCGTGTAAAGGTGCTGGATCAGAAAATACTGAAAACAAAGCAATGACTTTCCCTATATATATAGCAAGCAAATAACCCCACCCCTAAATAACTGCACCGAGAATCTAAAAATACTTTGCGTGTAGATCATGGAGCAAACACTCATAAGATTTTACAATTAACCAAACCGATAAAAGCCTTACAAAAAATACGAATGGACCAGGAGAGGTCCATGTGAGTTATCACAAAAAAGAAGAAGAGATAAGACCATGTGTTGGGTATTTTGTATGAAACACCCTATGCCCAAAACAAAGCTACTGAAGAAACCTGTACCTGTAGTGCTGCACAAGTGCCTACACACAAACTGCCCAGAAATCAGTATGAACCAACTCATAGAACATGGTAATAAATTCCCAACAAGTACCATCTCAGCAGCACAAATTGGGCAAAAAATGAATGCTTTCTCTCCGTAAGATCGTCGCGTACACCCTACCCATGAGAACAATAGTGCTATCTGAACTCTGAAGTCCTTCCTTCCTTCTTTGTAGAAGCAAGAGAACATGCTAGTACTAATACTAACTGTACCACTCTACCAAGTGGAGTCCATTGCTTAGGATGCACTGCCACTGAAGCATTGGGTACAAGACTGTTACATGAAAGTAAATGCAGCAGTTGAAGCAGAGATTGGTGTACAAGCAAGAACAGAGAAAGTTCTTCTTATCCTCTACAATTATAATAGGAGCCAATCAAATGGATAAAAGGAGAATTGGTTGATTGGGCATGAAAACTAAAGCAGCAGCAGCAGCCCTGCAGAAAAGCGAGCACTAGCTAGGGAATAATGGGCAGCCAAAAAAGGAAGAAGTTAATTGCATTCATCACCGGCGGCTTAAAGAGTGTATCATCATCGCTTTGATGCACCTGCCTTTTGACACGGCGGTTAAAGGAGGGAGGAATGAGGATGAAGCCCATGCGCAATGACACAAAGGAGGCTACAAAGGTGGCGCTGCTGGCTATCTTTTTCTCACGCAAGCACACAAAGGCTTGACTTGCTTTGCAGCAGCAGCCGCCAAATCTTCTCTAATTTCAGAAAAAGAAGAAGTAGAAGAAGAGAACATATGCTCGTTTTCAAAGTCTGCCATTCTAATAATGGAGCTAAACTACACAACACATGGCAAGTCTCTGGCAATTAACTTCAGTTTCCATCCTATCTCAAGCATCACTCAAAAATACATTTTTCAATGAACATGGTTATTTTAAATACCTTGTACAATATAGATACTAAAAACCTGCATCCGTATTATTCGATCCCAGAAGTGGCTACGCTTGACAACATAGAAAATTTAACAAGCAGGACACATATACATTTGTAATTTGACACATCAGAATCATCCATCCTAAGCTACGATGGGGGAGGATCCGCACGAGGACGGATCCGGGGCCGCGCGGCGGCGGGGGAGGATGGGAGGGGAGGGGAAGGGCGGCGGTTGCTCACCTGCGCTTGGCGGCAGGAGGGGAGCGGTGATGAGGAGGATGACGAGAGGGAGCGGGAGCGCGAGCGCGAGCGGGAGGAGCCCGAGGACGCGGAGCGGGAGGAGGAGCCCGACGAGGTGGACAGGGCGGTGTGGACGGGGCGGCGTCCGGGCCGCCGGTGACGAGGGCGGCGGGGCGATGGCGTCCAACAAGGTGGGGCGACGGGGAGAGCGGCGCCGACGTCGGGGCATCGAGGCGGCAGGGCAGCGGCGTCGGGAGAGGAGAGGGGAAGGGGATCGAGGGCGAGGGCGAGGGAGAGAGAGGGGATAGGTTTGGGCCGGGAAGGAAATATGGATGGGGGCGGCACAATACTAACGGCGCACCACCCCTCGGTGCGCCATAAGTACATCCATACTAATGGCGCACCTCACCCTGGTGCGCCATTAGTATTTTTTTTATTTCTGCTCGAGCCAACAGGTTATCTTCCACCTGACCTGATCCACACCAAGTTCCCTCTACTAGCTCGACTGGTCAGCAGCCAGTTCTCACACCAGGAGGTCCTGGGTTCGATTCCCAGGCTCCACAATTTTTTTATGCATTTAAAATGTTGTTTGATACTTATTTGTGTTTAAATATGTTCAAACTTTTTTAAATCATAACAATAATATTTTTTTATAAGACAGTAATAATTTTTTAAAAAATATCATCAAACAGTAATG
>NC_041386.1:402948532-403035707 GCF_002162155.2 Triticum dicoccoides
AATGCCGGTGGAGCGGGGGAGGGTGCGGGGGGTGCGGGGGGTCGGCGGCGGCGGTTGAGTAGGGGAGGGGTGCGGGGGGTCAGCGGTGGCGGTTGAGTAGGGGAATCGAGGGTGCGGGGGGTCGGCGGCGGCGGCCGGTGGACCGGGGGGTGCTCGGCGGCGAGGGGGACCGGATCTGGCAAGGTGGGATAGCGATCGAGATGGAGGGGGATCGAGATCGAGTGTCCATGAAATTTAAAAATATTCATGATAGTTCAAAAAGTGCCCATGAAATACAATCAAGAAATGAAGGCTACGATTTAAATACAATCGATCTTAGCTAGCTATCTGTTCACAATCTTCTTGCCCTTCTTTTTCGCAAATGGAGTTCTTCTATGGAACGGACGTCCTTTAGGTAGGGTGGTCCTGCTTCTTCTTGTGGTGTATGCTGCTACTTCATCATCGTCGTCATGTTCGATCCTCGGGTCGCCGTACTTGTCGAAGTCTTGCTCATTGGCTACTCCATCCATTTCGATGATCTTCCTTTTGCCTCTCCTCACGACAACACGACTGGGCTTTGACGGGTCGGTAATGAAGAAGCATTGGTCCACTTGGGAAGCCATTACCCATGGCTCATTTTTCGCGGTGACGTTTGCGCCCGCGGTCTTGGATTTGGCTTCGGGTATAACCATGGTGGTGAAATACAGGTCTTCTTTTAGGACGCTCTTCGCCCATCTGACACGGAACATCGGGACCTTCTCTCCAGCGTAGGTCAGCTCCCAGATCTCCTCGATCCTTCCGTAGTATCTGTCCTTGTCGTTACCGGTGTAGGATTCCATCGTTACCCCGGAGTTCTGATAACCATCGCTCTTCATGTCCTTGGCCTCGGTGTAGAATGTGTAGCCGTTGATATCGTACACCTCATAGGTCATCAGGTTGTGCTCGGCGCCCTGTGACAAGGCGAATATGAGTTGTTCTTCCGCGGAAGAAACCTCATGTAAAGGGTACGACAGAAGCTTCTGCTTGAACCGACGCGTGAAACATGAGCTGTGCTCTTTGATTATATCTCCGTCCGTCCTTTGTTGGCCTTGGTCATTGTACGTCTTCTCAATAAAGGTTTTGTGCTCTACCAACCAAGGATCGACCATGTCTATGTGTTGTAGCGCGACTAGGTTTGCTCTTTCAAAGTCGGCGAGTCGACCCTCGAAGTCGACATGCATTTCGCGGCGACCCTCACGGTGACCCCATCCAGCGAACCTGCCGAGGTGCATGTTGACGGGCAGACCAACGGGGTTCTCGACGCCTAGATAATTCGTGCAGTAGGAGATGCACTCTTCGGTCAGAAAGCCCCTGGCTATGCTTCCCTCTGGACGTGACATGTTGCGTACGTATCCTTTGATGACACCATTCATCCTTTCGAACGACATCATGCTGTGCAAGAACGTCGACCCGAGTTGGATGATATCGTCCATGATATGAACCAGCAGATGCACCATAACGTCGAAGAATGCGGGCGGGAAGTACATCTCAAGCTCGCATAGTATCACCACGATCTGTTCCTGTAGCCTTCTGAGTTGCCTCACGCCAACAGACTTCCGAGAGATGACGTTGAAAAAGTTGCATAGGCCAAATAGCGTTTCACGGACGTGCGCGTCCATGATCCCACGGATTGCAACTGGAAGTATCTACATCATCAGCACATGACAGTCGTGAGACTTCATCCCGCTGAACTTCTGCTTCGCTGGGTCTAGGTATCTGCTTATCTTCCCCGTGTAACCGTAAGGAAGTTTTACTCCTAGGAGGCAGGTGAAAAACTGCTCGATCTCCTCCTGACTTAGAGTGAAGCACGCGGGAGGGTAGTCATTTCCGGTCTTCTTGGCCTTTTTGCCTTTGCGATGACTTTCCGTGTCCTACTTCGCCTCATCATCATCATCATCATCATCATATATAGCGTGAAGCTCCTGCCTGATGCCCATTGATTTCAAGTCTGCCCTTGCTTTCGGCCCATCTTTGGTCCTCTCTGGCATGTTGAGCAGGGTACCAAGCAGACTCTCGCACACGTTCTTCGTGATATGCATGACATCAAGGCTGTGAGGCACACGGTGGATCTTCCAGTACGGCAAGTCCCAGAAAACAGACCTTGTTTTCCATACCTTCAGCAGCGGCTCTGGCGCCTTTCGCTTCTTTCCCGGCTCTGGCGCCTTTTGCTTCTTTCCCAGCAGTGGGCAGTCTTTCCAATTTTTCAACAGCTCGTCTATTTCCTCGCCGCTCCTCATACGCGGGCGTCCTCGGGGTTCGGTTTCACCATAGAACAGATCCTTGCATTTTCTCCATGGGTCATCGTCGCGAAGCCACCTTCGATGTCCCATGAACACAGTTTTCGAAGACCCGGGATCTCTATCTAGCTGGCGATACGTTGTGTCATCCATGCACCTGACGCATCCAGAAAATCCGTGGACCACCTGCCCCGCGACATATCCGTAACCGAGATAGTCGTGCACCGTCGTGAGCAGCGTGGCTCTCATAGGGAAATATTCTTTCTCTGCGGCGTCCCACGTATTGGCTGGCGTTTTCCACAGCGTGTCAAGCTCCTCTTTCAGCAGCCCCAGATACAGATTGATGTTGTTCCCTGGTTGTTTCGGTCCTTCAATTAGCATACTCATGTGAATGTACTTCCTCTTCATGCACAACCAGGGGGGAAGGTTGTACATCCACACAAACACAAGCCAGGTGCTATGTGTGCTTCTCTGGCTGCCAAACGGATTGACTCCATGTGTGCTCGCGCCCAGCAGGATGTTCCTTGGATCATTCCCAAATTCTGGGTCTTCGAAGTTCAACGCTTGCCACTGGCTCGCATCCTTAGGGTGACTCAGCATCTTGTCTTTTTTATCTATCTCCGGATCATTTGCGTCATCTTCTCGCTTCTTCTCCTCTCTATCCGCGTGCCAACGCAGGAGCTTTGCTACCTTAGGGTCCGCGAAATACCGCTGCAGACGAGGAGTGATCGGAAAGTACCACACCACTTTTCGAGGAGCTTTCTTCCTCTTCTTGTATCGAGTGACGCCGCACACCGGACATATGGTAGACTCCGCGTGCTCGTCCCGATAAATGATGCAATTGTTCATGCACACATGGTATTTCACATGCGGTAAATCCAGAGGACACACGATTTTCTTCGCCTCCTCCAAACTGGTTGGGCACTTGTTCCCCTTGGGAAGACGTTCGTGCCAGGATGACATGTTCTCGTTGAAGCATGTGTCGGTCATTTTGTGTTTTACCTTCATCTCCAGAGCCATGAGCGTTACTTTCAGGCGGGTATCCTCGGGCCTGCATCCTTCATATAATGGAGTAACCGCGTCTAACTCAAGTTGATCCATCTTGGCTTTCTCTCGGGCGGCAGCTCTTGCGTTATCCGTCTGCTTGAGAAGCAGCTCTTGAATATGAGGGTCCTGCACCCAGCCCATCGATGGTCCAGCGTCGTCTGCTCCGCCGGCATCATCATCTTCATGATCATGCCCGTCGTCTGCTCCGGCATCTTCCTCATCATCATGTCCTGCATCTTCTACATGATGACTGTGTACAGCATCACCGTCGTGATCATCTCCTGGGGATTCTTCCTCTTCTCGCCCGCTCGAGCCGCGGTGGTTGTCTTGCTGCCCTTCCTCATTTCTTGCCCGGCCCCCATGGACGACTTCGTAGTCATCTTCATCACCTTGCCACCGATAGCCATCCATGAAACCACGCAAGAGCAGGTGGTCCCACACCTGCCCGGATTCCAGGTCCGCAATAAGGCTCTTCAGCTTGCATCTTCGACACGGACATCTTATCTTCGTCTCATTCTTTTGAAGCATCTCGGCCTTCGCGGACGTCAAAAACCTATTCATGATGCCTTCGGTCATCGTGCGGACCATGGTCGCCTGCGGGGTAGAGCAAAACGATATTTTAGAACCAAGAAAAAATTTGGCATGACTTTCCCTAAAAATAGGACCAAAAAGAATGCTTAATGCCAAAATTCTCGCCGAAATGGAAATGAATCAACATTCCGGCAAAATATTGGCAACTATCGCATTTCAAATACCGGTACACCTCCAAACACAAACACATATGCAACACCACAAACATATGCAGCACCACGAACATACATAGATCTAGCTAGGCCATAAAAAGTGCATGTGCACATTGTTGTAGGGAGAACAACATAAATATAGCTTCCCCCCTTACTTACCTATCAAAACAAGGTAATTTAACCACTTAAATTGAATGAATCTATGGTGGAAATGAGGTGAAAAAGAGGAGGCACCCGAGACAAGGAGGAGGTGGAGAGAATGAAGTGGGGAGAAAGTGAGTGTGGGTAGGAGAGGCTGTCCAAAATATCTTGTTGCTGCCCACTTACTAATGGCGCACCAACTCTAAATGCGCCATTAGTAATCCAGGTTACTAATGGCACACCTTCTGGTGGTGCGCCATTAGTAGTTTTGCAAAAAAAAATACTAATGGCGCACTGTTCCACAGTGCGCCATTACTAGTTTAAACTAGTAATGGCGCACGGTGGAACAGTGCGCCATTAGTAGTTTTGCAAAAAAAGGAATAAAAAATATAATAAAAAAACAACATTAGTGGCGCACTTTCCGACAGGTGCGCCATTACTAGTTACAACTAGTAATGGCGCACTGTGTCTGGATGCGCCATTAGTATGTTTGGCCAGGCGCACTAGTTCAAAAAATTTTTTGATACTAATGGCGCACCCTGGGCCTGGGGCGCCATTAGTAGTTTCAACTCTAATGGCGTATCATAAGGTGGTGCGCGATTAGTATATACTAATGGCGCACCGCTTGTCTGGTGCGCCATTAGTGTCAATCCCATCTATAGCCTTTTTTCTAGTAGTGCGGTAACCGTCACGCCGGCCACAAATTTGGTAGGGCCGAACACAGTAGACAAAGCTCATTGGAGCTACGTCGTGATATAGCCCAGTACAGAGGCGCCGCACACCCACTATGTTCACAGACGAAATAATGGATCATCAAATCCCCGAGGGATTCAAACCCGTAAATATCGAATCATATGATGGCATAACAGATCCTGCGGTATGGATCGAGGATTATCTCCTTCATATCCACATGGCCTGCGGCGATGATTTCCACGCCATCAAATACCTCCCACTCAAGCTTAAAGGACCAGCTCGTCATTGGGTTAATAGCTTGCCAACAGGATCAATCAGTTGTTGGGAGGACCTGGATGCCGCATTCCTCGACAATTTCCAGGGCACTTATGTCCGACCCCCAGACGCCGATGACCTAAGTCACGTAATTCAGCAGCCAGAGGAATCGGCCAGGCAATTCTGGACACGGTTCCTAACAAAGAGAGACCATCTTCATCCTACGCCTCCTACGGATTGATAAACCTTAGGTCATCCACTTGAGGGAAATTTGCTACTGTCCTACAAACCTCTACACTTGGAGGCCCAACAACGTCTACAAGAAGAAGGTTGTGTAGTAGACATCAAGCTCTTTTTTGGCGCCGTTGACGGGGAGGTGAGTGCCTGAAGGTATATCTTTAGATCTTGCAATCGAGTCTTTTAGTTTCTTGTTTTATCACTAGTTTAGTTTATAAAAGAAAACTACAAAAAAATGGAATTGAGTTTGTCTCATACGCTTCATCGTTTTAATATCTTTCGTGAGTATGATGGAAAGGATAATTGTGCTCAAGTGCTAGAAGAAGAGATCTCTAAAATGTTTGGCACTAAATATTTGAATGATGAGCATGATTGCAATGTTGTTAGTACGAATTCTTTGAATATCCATGATGCTAATGATGATTGCACTAGTTATGATGAAAATACCTCCTATAAACATGTCAATTTTTGTGGAGTAGACTGGGTTTGCAAGTACACACCAAATAGGGAAGATAGATATTGCAAGAGGCATAAGTACTTAGAAACCAAATTGTTGCAAGAAGAGCTAGATGAATGTGCTGAAAATTTAAGATATCTTACCCATACTTGCGAACTTTGCAATGAACATGGTCATTTAAATATGAAATGCAAATTGTTTCATGACCGTATCGTGTCCAAAAATTGTGATGACTTGATTTCCCTTGCACATCATAATGAACTTAGTTTGCTCTTGGGTTATGAAGAAATGAAAGGTATAACTGAGGGTATTCCAAAATTTAATCTCGATAAACTTCTTGGTTTTGAAAATCCTTATATTACCAATTAAATAAAGAAAAGAAAACAAATAGAAGATGAAGAGAATGCTAACGAAAGGGAAGAGACTTCCCAATATTCTCCTATTATTTCTTATGATGAATCAGGTAACAAAGAGGAGCCCTCTATTCAACCAATCTCATTAATAAGGAGCTCCAAAAAGAGGATTGAACCCACGCATGATGAGGTGAAGAAGAAGAAGAAAAGAAAAAGGAAGAGAGGTAAAAAGATATCTCTCCCAAATAATGCTGCTCCTATTACTACTGTGCCTCATGAAAATATAATTGTGGAAGATAATGATACTTCTTATGATCTTGAAAAACTTGTTGGCACTTGCTTGGAAGAATATAATAATTGCTATACTATCGGTGCTATCTATACTATTAATGATGAGAGTGATTATGCTTATGATATGAAAAGGCCCAAGCTTGGGGAAGCTATGTTTGATGAGGATGACATATTTGAGAATATATTTGCTGCAATTAATGTTTTTCCCAAGCTCGGGGAAGCTATGATTAATGAAGATGATATTTTTAGTCTCCCAAGTTTTGATATGCAAGTTTATAATGATGATAGCATGCCCCCTACTTATGATGATTATTGTGATGATACTTATGCTATAAAAAGTAGTGATTATATTTATAAAACTTGTCATGATTATGATTACCCCTTCTCTGAACCTTACTCTTTTAATATGGAAACAATTTATAGTATTCGAGTTTCCTATGATACTCCCATTATTCATGAGAAGAATTTTGCTTGTGTGGAGAGTAATAAAATTTCTATGCTTGTAGATCATGAAAAGAATGCTTTAGGTGCTGGTTATGTTGTTGAATTCATTCATGATGCTACTGAAAATTATTATGAGGAAGGAACATATGCTTGTAGGAATTGTAATAATATCAAGTTTCCTCTCTATGTGCTTAAAATTTTGAAGTTATGCTTGTTTATCTTCCTATGCAAGTTGATTCTTGTTCCCACAAGTTTTTTGCTCACAAAATCCCTATGCATAGGAAGCATGTTAGACTTAAATGTGCTAGTCATATTCTTCATGATGCTCTCTTTATGTTTCAATTCTTATCTTTTATGTGAGCATCATTGAAATTATGATGCCTAGCTAGGGGCGTTAAACGATAGCGCTTGTTGGGAGGCAACCCAATTTTATTCTTGTTCCTTGCTTTTTGTTCCTGTTTAGTAATAAATAATTCATCTAGCCTCTGTTTAGATGTGGTTTAATGCTTTTAATTACTGTTTGTGCCAAGTAGAACCTTTGGGAAGACTTGGGGAGAGTCTTGTTGATCATGCTGTAAAAAACAGAAACTTTAGCGGTCACGAGAATTGCTGCCATTTTTATTTGGAGAGCGATATTTAGTTAATTATTTTTGAAGATGATTAATAGATAAATTCCTCAGGTCCAGCAATTTATTTGAGAATTTTTTGAGTTCCAGAAGTATACGTTTGATCCAGATTACTACAGTCTGTTCTGTTTTTGACAGATTCTGTTTTGTGTGTGTTGTTTGCTTATTTTGTTGAATCTATGTCTATTAAAATAGTTTATAAACCATGGAGAAGTTGGAATACAGTAGGTTTAACACCAATATAAATAAATAATGAGTTCATTACAGTACCTTGAAGTGGTGATTTATTTTCTTATACTAACGGAGCTTACGAGTTTTCTGTTAAGTTTTGTGTTGTGAAGTTTTCAAGTTTTGGGTAAGGATTCGATGGACTATGGAATAAGGAGTGGCAAGAGCCTAAGCTTGGGGATGCCCGAGGCACCCCAAGGTAATATTCAAGGATAGCCAAGAGCCTAAGCTTGGGGATGCCCCGGAAGGCATCAACTCTTTCGTCTTCGTTCATCGGTAACTTTACTTGGAGCTATATTTTTATTTACCACATGATATGTGTTTTGCTTGGAGCGTCAATTTATTTTGGTAGGATTTGCTTGCTGTTATTTAGAACAATGTTTTGCATCTTTTATTTCAATAAAATTGGCATTGATAGCCTTTACTATGCCTATGTTACAAGTATACATGTTGCTGTTTGAAAACAGAAAGCTTACCGCTGTTGCAATAATTCCCTAGAAAAGTCAGAATGTGATAAAATGTTGAAACCTTTTGCATATTAAGATATTATAAATTCACTACAGTGGGAATTTGCTTTCATAATTTTTTGATCTAGAGAAGTATGGATGTTGCTGCATTCTTTACACACTATCCTGTTTAGGCAGATTGCTGTTATGTTTGCATTGTTTGCATATGTTTGCTTTTTAATGATTCTATTTGAGGATAGGACTATTAAATATGCAGAGGAATTTAGTATGCAATAATAATTTTAGTGATTTGCTACAGTAGAATATGATAAGGTTTTTGCAATGGTTTATACTAACTTATCTCACGAGTCCTTGTTGAGTTTTGTGTGGGTGAAGCTTTTGAGATTTAGGGAGACCGTGATATGAGAGGAATTACAGAGACACAAAAGCTCCAGCTAGGGTATGCCCAAGGCACCCCAAGATAATATTTCAAGAATTCTCATGCGTCTAAGCTTGGGGATGCCCCGGTTGGCATCCCACCTTTCTTCTGCAACAACTATCAGTTAGTATCGGTTGATCCTATGTTTTTGCTTCTTCACATAATGTTTGCTATTCGTAGATGCCATTTTGTTTTGCTTTGCTTGCTGTTTGAATAAAATACCAAGATATGAAATTATTAAATGTTAGAGAGTCTTCACATGGTTGCATAATTATTCAACTACTCATTGATCTTCACTTATATCTTTCGGAGTAGTTTGTCATTTGCTCTAGTGCTTCACTTATACCTTTTAGAGCATGGTGGTAGTTTTATTTTGAAGAAATAGATGAACTCTCATGCTTCACTTATATTATTTTGGGAGTCTTAAATAGCATGGTAATTTTCTTAAAATCCTAATATGCTAGGTATACAAGATTAATAATAAAATTCTCCTATGAGTGTATTGAATACTAAGAGAAGTTTGATGCTTGATGATTGTTTTGAGATATGGAGATGGTGATATTAGAGTCATGCTAGTTGAGTAGTTGTGAATTTGAGAAATACTTGTGTTGAAGTTTGTGATTCCCGTAGCATGCACGTATGGTGAACCGTTATGTGATGAAGTCGGAGCATGATTTTTTATTGATTGTCCTCCTTATGAGTGGCGGACGGGGACAAGTGATGGTCTTTTCCAACAATCTATCCCCCTAGGAGCATGCGCATAATACTTTGCTTTGATAACTTGTAGATTTTTGCAATAAGTATGTGAGTTCTTTATGACTAATGTTGAGTCCATGGATTATACGCATTCTCACCCTTCCACCATTGCTAGCCTCTCTAATACCGTGCACCTTTCGCCGGTATCATACAGCCACCATATACCTTCCTCAAAACAGCCACCATACCTACCTATTATGGCATTTCCATAGCCATTCCGAGATATATTGCCATGCAACTTTCCACCGTTCCGTTTATTATGACACGCTTCATCATTGTCATATTGCTTAGCATGATCATATAGTTGACATTGTATTTGTGGCAAAGCCACCATTCATAATTCTTTCATACATGTCACTCATGCATCATTGCAAATCCCGGTACACCGCCGGAGGCATTCATATAGAGTTATATCTTGTTCTAAGTATCGAGTTGTAATTCTTGAGTTGTAAGTAAATAAAAGTGTGATGATCATCATTATTAGAGCATTGTCCCAGTGAGGAAAGGATGATGGAAACTACGATTCCCCCACAAGTCGGGATGAGACTCCGGACGAAATAAAAAAATAATAAAAGGGGCCAAAGAAGCCCAAATAAAAAAATAGAAAAGAGGCCATAAAAAAAGAGAAGGCCCAAATAAAAAAATGAGAGAAAAAGAGAGAAGGGACAATGCTACTATCCTTTTACCACACTTGTGCTTCAAAGTAGCACCATGATCTTCATGATAGAGAGTCGCCTATGTTGTCACTTTCATATACTAGTGGGAATCTTTCATTATAGAACTTGGCTTGTATATTCCAATGATGGGCTTCCTCAAAATTCCCTAGGTCTTCGTGAGCAAGCAAGTTGGATGCACACCCACTTAGTTTCTTTTCGAGCTTTCATACACTTATAGCTCTAGTGCATCCGTTGCATGGCAATCCCTACTCACTCACATTGATATCTATTAATGGGCATCTCCATAGCCTGTTGATACGCCTAGTTGATGTGAGACTATCTTCTCCCTTTTTGTCTTCTCCACAACCACCATTCTATTCCACCTATAGTGCTATGTCCATGGCTCATGCTCATGTATTGCGTGAAGATTGAAAAAGTTTGAGAACATCAAAAGTATGAAACAATTTCTTGGCTTTTCATCGTGGTTGTGCATGATTTAAATATTTTGTGTGGTGAAGATGGAGCATAGCCAGACTATATGATTTTGTAGGGATAGCTCTCTTTGGCCATGTTATTTTGAGAAGACATAATTGCTTAGTTAGTATGCTTGAAGTATTACTATTTCTATGTCAATATGAACTTTTGTCTTGAATCTTGTGGATCTGAATATTCTTGCCACAATTAAGAAGAATCACATTGAAATTATGGCAACTAGCATTCCACATCAAAAATTATCTTTTTATCATTTACCTACTCGAGGACGAGCAGGAATTAAGCTTGGGGATGCTTGATACGTCTCCAAAGTATCTATAATTTTTGATTGCTCCATGCTATATTATCTACTGTTTTAGGCAATATTGGGCTTTATTTTCCACTTTTATATTATTTTTGGGACTAACCTATTAACCGGAGGCCCAACCCAGATTTGCTGTTTTATGCCTATTTTAGTGTTTCGAGGAAAAGGAATATCAAACGGAGTCAAAACAGAACGAAATCAACTGGAGAAGTTATTTTTGGAAGGAAACCTACCGGATAGACTTGGACCCTACGCTAGAAGATGAAGGAGGACCTCACGGGTTGAGGGGCGCGCCCCCCTGCCTCATAGCCCCCCCTTCGGTCCACCGACGAACTCCTTTCACCCATATATACCTACGTATCGTAAAACTTCCAGAACGGAGATTAGATCAGGAGTTCCGACACCGAAAGCCAATCGAAAGCCAATCTATAACCGTTCCAGCACCCTATCGGAGGGGGAATCCCTCTCCGGTGGCCATCTTCATCATCCCGGTGCTCTCCATGACGATTAGGGAGTAGTTCTCCCTCGGGGCTGAGGGTATGTACCAGTAGCTATGTGTTTGATCTCTCTCTCTCTCTCGTGTTCTTGATTTGGTACGATCTTGATGTATCGCAAGCTTTGCTATTATAGTTGGATCTTATGTTTCTCCTCCCCCTCTTCTCTCTTGTAATGAATTGAGTTTCCCCTTTGAAGTTATCTTATCGGATTGAGTCTTTAAAGATTTGAGAACACTTGATGTATGTCTTGCCGTGGATATCTATGGTGACAATGGGATATCACGTGATTCACTTGATGTATGTTTTGGTGACCAACTTGCGGGTTCCGCCCATGAACCTATGCATAGGGGTTGGCACACATTTTCATCATGATTCTTCGGTAGAACTTTGGGGCACTCTTTGAGGTCCTTTGTGTTGGTTGAATAGATGAATATGAGATTGTGTGATGCATATCGTATAATCATACCCACGGATACTTGAAGTGACATTGGAGTATCTAGGTGACATTATGGTTTTGGTTGATTTGTGTCTTAAGGTGTTATTCTAGTACGAACTCTAGGGCTGTTTGTGACACTTATAGGAATAGCCCAGCGGATTGATTGGAAAGAATAACTTTGAGGTGGTTTCGTACCCTACCATAATCTCTTCGTTCGTTCTCCGCTATTAGTGACTTTGGAGTGACTCTTTGTTGCATGTTGAGGGATAGCTATATGATCCAATTATGTTATTATTGTTGAGAGGACTTACACTAGTGAAATTATGAACCCTAGGCCTTGTTTCAACACATTGCAATACCGTTTACGCTCACTTTTATCACTTGCTACCTTGCTGTTTTTATTATTTCAGATTACAAAAACTATTATCTACCATCCATATACCACTTGTATCACCATCTCTTCGCCGAACTAGTGCACCTATACAATTTACCATTCTATTGGGTGTGTTGGGGACACAAGAGACTCTTTTTTATTTGGTTGCAGGGTTGCTTGAGAGAAATTTGCTACTGTCCTACAAACCTCTGCACTTGGAGGCCCAACAACGTCTACAAGAAGAAGGTTGTGTAGTAGACATCACACAAGACTAAGATCAATATTGGAACATCCAAGACCATACCGAGCACAATATATCAGCTCTTTGAGGAATCAGAGTGCGGATCAAGAAGACCAACTCAAGGCATGAGACCAAGACACTACTAAGGGAAAACTTCCCTTGCCTGGTAGGAGAGCCTGGCGAGGTCGAGGTAGCCCCGAAGAAACAAGTCTCTAGACTCCAGCGGCAGGCTTGCCGAGCTCAACGAAGGCAAACTACCCCACCAAGGCTTCACAGCTCCACCTCATAGCAACGCAAGTCATAGATCGGTGGGGTGTCAAGCCCCAAGGTGACTAGGTGGCTGCTTCATGCCACATGGCAGCCGCTTTCTATGGAAGTCATCTTAAAATGACACCTGTCCAGAGACGTGTCAAGAAGGCAGGCGCAAAGCTGGCAAAAGTAGCCCGACAAGGCTTGCCGGGCACACCGTGATGTGACATTGAGCGGCGCATTTAATGCGCTCTGTCCTACCTGCAGAGTTACGTATGATAGCATTGTTTGCTATCTAATCAGTACACAATGACTGATTTGCCACTATGGTAACCCCTTGATCTATAAAAGGAGGCCCATGGCAACCATAGAAACGATTCGAACCTTTGTACACTTGTACGTGCGTAGCCGCTCTCGCCCCAAGGCAACCCCGCCAGGCAAGTGCGCCGCGTGTCCACCATCTATCCACCAAAAGCAGGGGTAGTGTTTTATGCCTCGCGGTGGCACGAACCTGGGTGACACTGCCCCTGTGATCTCTGTCGTGCTGCGCAACGCTCTCTGCACTCTTTGTGCAATGGGCTCGTCCCCCTGCCTGTTGGGGAACGTAGTAATTTCAAAAAAAATCCTACGCACACGCAAGATTATGGTGATGCATAGCAAC
The DNA here is from genome assembly GCF_002162155.2 of Triticum dicoccoides. NCBI lineage: Eukaryota > Viridiplantae > Streptophyta > Magnoliopsida > Poales > Poaceae > Triticum > Triticum dicoccoides. Next base: position 402,961,853 of record NC_041386.1, read on the forward strand.
GAGAGGGGAGAGTGTCGTCCACGTACCCTCATAGATGTCAGGACCGGATTTTTGGGATATTAATTTCCTAGAAAATGGCCTTGTGCTCACCAGCCCCAGGATTACTGTTAGCTGATGAGACACCAACTTGATACAGAAACTCCAAGCAAAATACAAAATGTGTAGTACAAGAGCACTTTGGCCTATAAGTACAACAAATGGTTTCTAGTGGTTGATGGCGGAAGCGGTTTGTGGTTCCTCAGTGTTCTATGGGACTCCATTTCCCACAGGAACAGCTGACCTAGATAACTCCTATCTTCACGAGGCTACTATCACCATTGCATAGGTTTCAGGGCTGTCATCGCAATGCTCCTCTCCATGCAAGGAATCTGGCCAAGACAATAGCTAGGGACAAGCAAGTGAGTACTTTGAATGTACTCGCAAACATTCTGAACACAGGTATAATATAACAATTGATAATCATGCTCTGAAATATTTCATGATCACAACGTCAGTCACAGAATAAGAATCCATGATGCATGCAAGCAGGTTATTCATATACAACATGAATATGCAGTAGGGGAGTAGAAATAGAATGCACCGATCGGGTGTCTGAAGCGACGCCTCGAAAGGATAATAATATAAAGCATGCCCAGTCGGGCGTCTGAGCGACGTCACATAAGGGGATTATAAAGGAAATAAGTAGCAAACATGCCACAGTCAGGCGTCTGTGTGACACCACATAAAGGGCTTATAAAGTAAATGAATAACAAGCATGCCACAGTCGGGCGTCTCAGTGACACCACATAAAGGGCTTATATGAGAGTAGTCATAGTGAATACCAGGAGGTAGAACCGTCCCAGCGATACTCAATAATTCTAATAATGTAAATGGTTAGTCCATAATAATAGTAATCATCATAAGTAGAAGTCATGATCCATGTTCTGATTTAGCAGTTTTTCCTCCAAAGACCGACACTAAGACCGACACTTGATCCATCCCAGACTGTAGTCCTTAACCATGGACACGGCTATTCGAATAGATATAATCTCTGCAGACGGTGAACTCTTTACCCACGAGTAACAGATTCCTTTAGTCCATCGGGACTAATTCCGTCTATGGTCCGTTAGTTGAAAACACACCTGGCAGCACACACTAGCCTAACTTACCGGTGTCTGGAATCACCCACGACACCCGTTAAGCGAAACTCTAAGTGGGGAGGCTACAACCTCGACTAGCATGGGTCACAAATTTATAACGCGTGCAAACTAGGGGAGCTACCCCCTCGGCTCCAACCGGAAACACCCATGCCCCCAGACCAGGTGGCATGCCTACCGGATGCAGCCGGTATCTTCCACCATGCCCTCTCTGTACGGTGTGTGCTAGGAAGGGGTTGACAACTTACTGAACCGTACCCTACGTATGGCAGGGACAAGTGGTAGTATGAAACAAGTATGGGGGTTAATGGAACAAGAATCGATCTATGGTCCACTCAGGAGGTTAAATCATTTCCTGCATGATAAGCATAAGAAATATAGTTCACACCAATCAGACAGAATCACCACTCATCATACCTCACCATGCCTTACCGGACATAACCGTCTCGACGAAGAACTAGAGACAAGCTCGTGTCTACCCAAGACAGAGGCTTTCCTGGATTCCTTCCGGTAGGCATGAACGGCATACGAGGGTGATTACTATCACAAACATATCAAATTCCAATAGCACGGAATCATCAATATGCACTCATGAGTATGATCATGTCATCACATAAAATAACGAATACTCCGAGTCAAGGTGGTGTTGTAACCGTATAAAACAACACACAACAATATTATGCCAGGGTTCAAAATGCTTGCCTTCAAGAGCATGCAAGTGGGGGTGCATTTTTTGAAAGTTGCCCCCCTCTCCAAAATCCTATTTAAGAAAACTTCAAATTAACACATAGTTTCAAAACAGTACAAAAAAGTTGTTTCAAATTTTTTCAAATAAATATGAAAATAAACTAGACAAAATTTGAGAAACAACAGAAAAAGAATCAAATCAATTGGACTTGTATTTTAAAAGTTATAGCCAGTCAAAGTTTAGTCAAAAATCTGTTTTTAACAAAAATCAAAAAAAAGAAAATGGTTCGGCAGCACTTACATTTTCCTCTAGTGAAGGCGTATTTCGTGGAATGCGCTTCCACTTAAAACACGCTTCGGCGGGGCTGGGTTACTTACAGTGGGTCCATCGGGCCCACTGGTCAGGTTTGACCAGTCACCCGCGCCTCCTTCCTCCTCTGTCCGAGCGGTGGCGGGGCTCCGGCGATCGCTGTCGACGAACGATGGCTCCCCACGGGGTTCCGAGGGCAGGGATGGATCCGCCAGTCCAGGGCGGTCCTCCCAGTGGTCGAAGGGCTGGCAGGGACAAAGGGAGTCACTAGCCGCGAGCTCCGCGACGGACGGTGGTTTCGGGAGGATTGGGGTCTCGAGCTACGGTGGCTCCCGATCGTGTTTGAGAGGTGGGGTGGCTCCGCAGGATCGAGGGGAAGAGGATGGAAGCACGGGAGGGGTTAGTGGCCTCAGTCTTGGCTGGATTTTACTGGAACGTGGCGGCGGCCGAACCTGCCGGAGATGGGAGAGATGATGGCTTCTGGCCAAACTGGGGAAGGAGGGGGCTTCCTACCACTTGAATAAGGCTGCTGACGAGCTCAGGCGTGATCGGGAGGGCTATTTATAGCCCGGAGAGGTCGGTTCCCGCGACCGTGGATAAGAACACCGGCGAACCGCCGTTCTATAGCCAGGGGCGCGTGGCGATGGGTGGCGGGGTCTGGCAAGGCGAATGGCTGAGCTCGGGCTATTCAGGGGCGAGCTAGCGCGTGGCTGTGGCTCCGGTGGCGCCGTCCATGGCAGGAGCCTACTGTGGATGCCAGCGTGCCGCCAAGGGAGCTCTGACGGCGGCGCTGTAGGGCGCCAGGGTGGCTTGGAGGGTTCTGGCGAGTGGGCGAGGGCAGGGCATGGCTCTGGGGGTGAGCAAAGGCCAGGGACCAGACGTGGCGACTCGGGCGCACGCACGTGCAAAACGCGCGCTCTGGCCGCGCCCAGAGCACACACGCGAGGTTCTCGGCAAAATGCCAATGCCTGCCAGGGGGCTCTAATCCACATGAGGTTTAGCAGGGTGGGCTATAGACTAAGGTAGAGCCATGAGACATGTTGTTTAGGCAAAGCAAGCAGGTTCAAAATGCAAACTAGGTTTCATGCGAATTCTGTTCATGAACTCAAGGTGTTCGACATAATGCTATGGTCATCTAGGCATCTCTTGGGGTGGCCAAAAACTCCAGATCAGAGTCTCTTTAGATGATAAAGAGGGTGGCAAGGTTAGTTTGACAAAAACAAAAACTCCCTAGTGCAAGTTTTTGAGAAAACCAAATCTGGACAGAAAATAAAGGCTATTATTGCATGGACCAAAAGTATTCCAATGGGTCCAATCTCCTGGACTTAAGGGTTTGGTAGGGTGGACTATAAGCAGGAAATATCTCATGGGCACTAGAGGAACAGAAAATAGAGTTGCAGTAGAAAATACCAAACTGGACCAGAGAGCAAAAGAGGATGATTTGCTCAAATTTTTCAAAGAACTCCAATGGGTTTTTGCATAAAGTTGAATTATATACTCCTACTAACATGTCCCAACTTTGGTGGAATTTTTAAAGAAATATTTAAATAGGTTGCAGTGCAAACCACAAACTGATCCAGATTTGAAAACTTGGGGTAGGGCTCAAAATTTCCAAATGACTAAAAGAGATTTTTGCATAAAAGTGATGTGGGAACATCACATGACATCCCCAAATTTTGGTGGGGATTTTAAAGAAGTATTTGAAAGGGTTGTAGTACAAATGGAACCCTAAAACTTATGAAAAACCATTTTTAAAGGAATAATGCTCAGGAAAAATAATTGTAGAAATAATTCCACTGATAAAAGAAATGGTCTTGGAAAGATATACAAGTCCAACAATATTTTGAAAGGTTTTCACTTTGTTGAAAACTCCACAATTCAGGAGAAAAGGGTGGTTCTGAAATAAGAGAAAATCCGGAAAATAAAAATTTAATTTACCATGACCAAATTTTGATTAATAAATCATGGTTAAACTTTTTGTGGTGTTACAACTCTACCCCCCTTAAGAAAAATCTCGTCCTCGAGATTTGCTAGAGGCTGTTTTGAAAAAGAATTACTTCTACTATCTCAGAATAATATCACAAAATAACCATCCTACCCATGCAATAAAATGTGGCTACAGTGAATGGGAAAATAAGTGGCATAAAACTACAATTTGGAATACTGGCACTGCGTGGAAAAATCCATGGTTGGGGAAAACGAGAAATTACTACTTTTGGTAACCATGAATTTAGAATAAATTTCTAAATTTCTAAAATACGCTGGTCATACCTGAGCGTACAGTGCTCTCTCTGGCTGACAGATGGACCCGGGGCCCACTGTTAGTGTCTTCTTCTACCTTTGGTTCTTTCTTCTTCCTCTCTCTCACGCGCTTTTCCGCGCTTTCTCCACCAGCGACATCTAGCGTGTAGGGCATCTAGGCCGTACAGCGGTAGTGCGCGACGTGCTAGCTGCCGGTGCAGCGTGCACTCACCTCGCGGGCCAGTGCGCTGTCGGCACTGCTCACGGATTTGCCACCGAACACCGGCGATCGAGCAACGAGCGGCGCTGGTGGACTTCGCCCACCATACACCGATCTCGAGCTATAAAATGACCGAGGTTCTCCTTTCTTCTTCCTCACACCTGGCCTCGCTTCTCCTCCTCCTTCCTTCTCTTCCATTTCTGTATGCAGGAGCTCGAGAAGAGGCTCTAATGGCGGAGGTGATGCCGTTTGGTACATGATCCTGGAGTGTGGGGGGTTGGCGGCATTGCTAGGGTTCTCTGTGCTCAAGTGCGCGATGATCCTCGATGATCGTCGTGATGCTGCTGCTCGAGTGTTAGCTCTCCGCGGTGGCGGCGATCATGCGGATTAGGTGCTGGTGTCGGGTGCTAACTGCTATCAGTGTGTTGTAGGCAACTTGCACCCGAATAATTACCCACAAAACTATCCTTCAGAGACTGTGGTGTGCAAGGGGTGGGGGTGATCAGTTAGGTGCAACACGTACACATGGATTTGCAATTAGTTCACGTGGTCGAGGGGTTGGGGTTGTGATTCTGCTGTCGTGGTGCTGCGTGAATAAAAATCTATGTCGTGAAGAGACATATGCTGTAACAACTCAGGGAAAAAATCTCACTTCAGAAATTACCGAGAGTGAAATTAGTTAATAAAAATTAACAGCAGTAAAAACTACTCTCGTTAATTGAAACCAAATATTTAATTCATCGGACAAATTTAGGATACCACGCATAAGTTGCAACACAGAACTAGATGCTGGGGCAATAATCATAGCAGTAACATCTACAATGAAAGCGGCAGAAAGGCAGGGTCCTGAGAAAATGTCTCTGGTACTGGGGCACTCTTATTCTATCTGGGGAGGCGGATTGACTAGTCGATGAATGCGTCATTCCTGGTCGGGCCTCAGTGGTCTGCTGATGGCGATCTAAGGATTTAAATCAGTGAGGCTCTAGAGATAACCCATTACCCGCTGGGTCAAACGCTCTTGAGCGATAACATACTGCGCAAGGTTGGCCAGTACTGGTTCTCTCTCAATTCGTCCACCGGGAAAAGATGCTACTTCTCCGGGTGCTGCATGACTCGGGAAGTAATAATACCCTCGTTCGCTGGCATAAGGTACCATGAATCAAAGGCGAGCAAGCGCTTCGTGTGCAGTAGCTTCTATGGCCATTTGTGGAGTCGGCATAGATTTTCCCACGAAGGAGACTTCCATTGGGTCTTGGTTTGGGTTTGCGGGAGGGATGTGCACCACTGCCAAATATTTCGAGGTAGATGGGGTGATCTCGATTTGAGCAACTCGTACTGGGGTGGATTGGTAGAACTCTTTGTACTGCAGGTAAAATCCCACAATATTTTAACAAAACTACCTGGGGTTGCATCTGGAGTTCTCAAATAGATACTAGGGCTCGGCATGGCAAAGGAATGGTTGTGAGAGCTGTGCACGAGGAAAGGGATGCTTGGTAAGGTCACGAGGTGGCCTTTTATATAGCATCTGGGTTGGGTCATTTATCGCGGCGAGGGGCAACTAGTTTGTCGGTTCTGCTCTATAGGGTCGGGGTCAATGCCACAGATACACACATCTCACAAAAGTGATGTATCACTATGGTTGTCGTCGGGGTGGTTTTTGGTAGCTACTCCTGGAATTAAAAATGCAATCGTACGCCAACATACTTATGCATGGCTATAAATAAAAAATAGGGGCGCATAAGCATACATTATTTAATTATGGCGATACAAGATCATACAATTACAGGGCGTGGACATACTAAGACTTGGTACTACTCGAGTGACTTAGTCTACCTCGTTTATATCTCAGCAGGCGTGCCTTGTGGACGTCGAGGCTTCTCCACGGGTTTCACCGTCAGGGTTAGCTGGATGGAGTTGAGGGGCTGCAGGGTCGGGGTAGCGATGATGACCATCGCGGGGGTTGTTGGCCACAATCCCGTTGGAGCATGTTCCCAAAAGGCGACGAAGCACTTCTTGGGACACTAAAGCATTTTGGTCGACGGCTGGGGCAGACCTCAACACTCGATCGGTTGTCCGAACAGCATGACTGGGTTGTCGGCGTCGGGCTCATCTTCTCCTCTTGCCGGGGCTCGGCGGACCAGTTCTCCACGGGTTGTGATCAGATCAAGGGTGATTTGATCGAACAGTTCCTCTAGTGCACTTACATAGCGCACCAGATGCAACAATGCAGGGTCCATCTCATGATCTCCGTTGGCAACCTGGGGTGGCCTACCATACCCTTCACGGCTAGGGTAGTGGTAGAACGAGCGACAGTTAACTCTGGGCGACAAGTGCCGGAGTTGAACTATAGCCTCTCGAGCATCTAGTTGGATGGCTTGTGGCTCAAAGGAAGTTGTCCTTCCGGTGAACCTATAGGGGCGTGCTGGCGATAGACCCCTACCATAGACGTGCACAGTGGCCTAGAATTGACGGCTCTCACCGCTCATGGGCCCTTGGTACACAACATATTCTGGGGGCACTTCCAATGCAAAGGCATGGCAGGTGAGGTTTGCTAGTACGGTCACAAAACCTCCAAGGTTGGTTGTTGTGGTCTCATTGTGAACAATGGGTCCTGGCATTATAGCTCGGTTTGGGGTAGAGGCTATGCTGTGCTGGGTTGAGGCTAGAGTGCCCTTTTTATGGAAAAAGGGGACGGAGTCTTCCTTCGCACGCTTGCGGAAGAGACAATTTAGGTGTCGGTCACTGGCGCGTGATTGATAGGCTAGGCTGATAGGTTATACACCGACTGCCAAAAGGTGTCGGGGTCACTGTGTGGCTATCTTACATGAGAAGCTTGGCCGGGGCTAGGTTAAGGTCTGGTGGGTTGGTCAACCTAGGTTTATTGACCGGGCCAAGATAGGATTAGCCAATGGTCAGCCTGGCTTTGATTCCAAGGTTGTTAGGACCGGATTTTCGAGATATTAATTTCCCAGAAAATGGCCCTTGTGCTCACCAGCCCCAGGATTACTGTTAGCTGATGAGACACCAACTTGATACAGAAACTCCAAGCAAAATACAAAATGTGTAGTACAAGAGCACTTTGGCCTATAAGTACAACAAATGGTTTCTAGTGGTTCATGGCGGAAGCGGTTTGTGGTTCCTCAATGTTCTATGGGACTCCATTTCCCACAGGAACAGCTGACCTAGATAACTCCTATCTTCACGAGGCTACTATCACCATTGTGTAGGTTTCGGGGCTGTCATCGCAATGCTCCTCTCCATGCAAGGAATCTGGCCAAGACAATAGCTAGGGACAAGCCAGTGAGTACTTTGAATGTACTCGCAAACATTATGAACATAGGTATAATATAACAATTGATAATCATGCTCTGAAATATTTCATGATCACAACATCAGTCACAGAATAAGAATCCATGATGCACGCAAGCAGGTTATTCATATACAACATGAATATGTAGTAGGGGAGTAGAAATAGAATGCACCGATCGGGTGTCTGAAGCGACGCCTCGAAAGGATAATAATATAAAGCATGCCCAGTCGGGCGTCTGAGCAACGTCACATAAAGGGCTTATAAAGGAAATAAGTAGCAAACATGCCACAGTCAGGCGTCTGTGTGACACCACATAAAGGGCTTATAAAGTAAATGAATAACAAGCATGCCACAGTCGGGCGTCTCAGTGACACCACATAAAGGGCTTATATGAGAGTAGTCACAGTGAATACCAGGAGGTAGAACCGTCCCAGGGATACTCAATAATTCTAATAATGTAAATGGCTAGTCCACAATAATAGTAATCATCATAAGTCAGAAGTCATGATCCATGTTCTGATTTAGCAGTTTTTCCTCCAAAGACCGACACTAAGACCGACACTTGATCCATCCCAGACTGTAGTCCTTAACCATGGACACGGCTATTCGAATAGATATAATCTCTGTAGAGGGTGAACTCTTTACCCACGAGTAACGGATTCCTTTAGTCCATCGGGACTAATTCCGTCTATGGTCCGTTAGTTGAAAACACACCTGGCAGCACACACTAGCCTAACTTACCGGTGTCTGGAATCACCCACAACACCCGTTAAGCGAAACTCTAAGTGGGGAGGCTACAACCTCGACTAGCATGGGTCACAAATTTATAACGCGTGCAAACTAGGGGAGCTACCCCCTCGGCTCCAACCGGAAACACCCATGCCCCCGGACCAGGTGGCATGCCTACCGGATGCAGCCGGTATCTTCCACCATGCCCTCTCTGTACGGTGTTTGCTAGGAAGGGGTTGACAACTTACTGAACCGTACCCTACGTATGGCAGGGACAAGTGGTAGTACGAAACAAGTATGGGGGTTAATGGAACAAGAATCGATCTATGGTCGACTCAGGAGGTTAAATCATTTCCTGCATGATAAGCATACGAAATATATTTCACACCAATCAGACAGAATCACCACTCATCATACCTCACCATGCCTTACCGGACATAACCATCTCGATGAAGAACTAGAGACAAGCTCGTGTCTACCCAAGACAGAGACTTTCCTGGATTCCTTTCGGTAGGCATGAACGGCATACGAGGGTGATTACTATCACAAACATATCAAATTCCAACAGCATGGAATCATCAATATGCACTCATGAGTATGATCATGTCATCACATAAAATAACGAATAATCTGAGTCAAGGTGGTGTTGTAACCGTATAAAACAACACACAACAATATTATGCCAGGGTTCAAAATGCTTGCCTTCAAGAGCATGCAAGTGGGGTTGCATTTTTTGAAAGTTGCCCCCCTCTCCAAAATCCTATTTAAGAAAAATTCAAATTAACACATAGTTTCAAAACAGTACAAAAAATTTGTTTGAAATTTTTTCAAATAAATATGAAAATAATCTAGACAAAATTTGAGAAACAACAGAAAAAGAATCAAATCAATTGGACTTGTATTTTAAAAGTTATAGCCAGTCAAAGTTTAGTCAAAAATATTTTTTTAATAAAAATCAAAAAAAGAAAACGGTTCGGCAACACTTACATTTTCCTCTAGTGAAGGCGTATCTGGTGGAATGCGCCTCCACTTAAAACACACTTCGGCGGGGCTGGGTCACTAATAGTGGGTCCATCGGGCCCACTGGTCAGGTTTGACCAGTCGCCCGCGCCTCCTTCCTCCTCTGTCCGAGCAGTGGCGGGGCTCGAGCGATCGCTGTCGACAAACGGTGGCTCCCCACGGGGTTCCGAGGGCAGGGATGGATCCGCCAGTCCAGGGCGGTCCTCCCAGTGGTCGAAGGGCTGGCGGGGACGAAGGGAGTCGCCGGCCGCGAGCTCCGCGGCGGACGGTGGTTTCGGGAGGATTGGGGTCTCGAGCTACGGTGGCTCTCGATCGCGTTTGAGAGGTGGGGTGGCTCCGCAGGATCGAGCGGAAGAGGATGGAAGCACGGGAGGGGTTAGTGGCCTCGGTCTTGGCTGGATTTTACCGGAACATGGCGGCGGCCGAACCTACCGGAGATGGGAGAGATGACGGCCTCTGGCCAAACTGGGGAAGGAGGGGGCTTCCTACCACTTGAATAAGGCTGCTGACGAGCTCAGGCATGATCGGGAGGGCTATTTATAGCCCGGAGAGGTCGGTTCTCGTGGCCGTGGATAAGAACGCCGGTGAACCGCCGTTCTATAGCCAGGGGGCGCGTGGCGATGGCTGGCGGGGTCTGGCAGGGCGAATGGCTGAGCTCGGGTGTTCAGGGGCAACCTAGCACGTGGCTGTGGCTCGGGCGGCGCCGTCCATGGCAGGAGCCTGCTGTGGACGCCAGCGTGCCACCAAGGGAGCTCTGACGGTGGCGCCGTAGGGCGCCAGGGTGGCTTGGAGGGTTTTGGCGAGCGGGCGTGGACAGGGCATGGCTCTGGGGGTGAGCAAAGGCCAGGTACCAGACGCGGCGACTCGGGTGCACGCACGTGCAAAACGCGCGCTCTGGCCGCGCCCAGAGCACACACGCGAGGTGCTCGGCAAAATGCTAATGCCTGCCAGGGGGCTCTAATCCACATGAGGTTTAGCAGGGTAGGGCTATAGACTAAGGTAGAGCCATGAGACATGCTGTTTAGGCAAAGCAAGTAGGTTCAAAATGCAAACTAGGTTTCATGCCAATTCTGTTCATGAACTCAAGGTGTTCGACATTATGCTATGGTCATCTAGGCATCTCTTGGGGTGGCCAAAAACTCCAGATCAGAGTCTCTTTAGATGATAAAGAGGGTGGCAAGGTTAGTTTGACAAAAAAAACTCCCTTGTGCAAGTTTTTGAGAAAACCAAATCTGGACAGAAAATAAAGGCTATTATTGCATGGACCAAAAATGTTCCAATGGGTCCAATCTCCTGGACTTAAGGGTTTGGTAGGGTGGACTATAAGCAGGAAAGATCTCATGGGCACTAGAGCAAAACAAAATAGAGTTGAAGTAGAAAATACCAAACTAGGCTAGAGAGCGAAAGAGGATGATTTGCTCAAATGTTTCAAAGAACTCCAATGGGTTTTTGCATAAAGTTGAATTATACACTCCTACTAACATCTCCCAACTTTGGTGGAATTTTTAAAGAAATATTTAAAGAGGTTGCAGTGCAAACCACAAACTGATCCAGATTTGAAAACTTGGGGTAGGGCTCAAAATTTCCAAATGACTAAAAGAGATTTTTGCATAAAAGTGATGTGGGAACATCACATGACATCCCCAAATTTTGGTGGGGATTTAAAGAAGTATTTGTAAGGGTTGTAGTGCAAATGGAACCCTAAAACTTATGAAAAACCATTTTTAAAGGAATAAAGCTCAGGAAAAATAATTGTAGAAATAATTCCACTTATAAAAGAAATGGTCTTGGAAAGATATACAAGTCCAACAATATTTTGAAAGGTTTTCACTTGGGTGAAAACTCCACAATTCAGGAGAAAAGGGTGGTTCTGAAATAAGAGAAAAAACCAGAAAATAAAAATTGAATCATGGTTAAACTTTTTGGGGTGTTACAATAGACCGTAAGCGGAAGCGTTATGAGAACGTGGTTGATGTAATCGCCCTCACAGATGACTTGAGTAGATATGGGTATGTCTACTTAATGAAACACAAGTCTGAGACCTTTGAAAAGTTCAAGGAATTTCAGAATGAGGTGGAGAATCAACGTGACCGAAAGATAAAATTCTTACGATCAGATCGTGGAGGAGAATACTTAAGTCACGAATTTGGTACACACTTAAAGAAATGTGGAATCGTTTCACAGCTCACGCCGCCTGGAACACCTCAGCGAAACGGTGTGTCCGAACGTCGTAATCGCACTCTATTGGATATGGTGCGGTCTATGATGTCTCTTACCGATTTACCGCTATCATGGGATACGCTCTAGAGACAGCTACATTCACTTTAAATAGGGCACCGTCTAAATCCGTTGAGACGACACCGTATGAATTATGGTTTGGAAAGAAACCTAAGCTGTCGTTTCTAAAAGTTTGGGGATGCGAAGCTTATGTCAAGAAACTTCAACCTGAAAAGCTCGAACCCAAGTCGGAAAAATGCGTATTCATAGGATACCCTAAGGAAACTATAGGGTATACCTTCTACTTAAGATCCAAAGGCAAGATCTTTGTTGCCAAGAACGGATGCTTTCTGGAAAAAGAGTTTCTCTCGAAAGAAGTAAGTGGGAGGAAAGTAGAACTCGATGAAGTACTACCTCTTGAGCGGGATAGTGACGCAGCACAGGAAACCATTCCTGTGATGCCCACACCAACTGAAGAGGAAAACCATGATAATGATCAAGGTACTTCGGATCAAGTTACTGCTGAACTTCGTAGGTCCACAAGGACACGTTCCGCACCAGAGTGGTACGGCAACCCTGTCCTGGAAATCATGTTGTTAGACAACAATGAACCTTCGAACTATGAAGAAGAAATGATGGGCCCGGATTCCAACAAATGGCTTGAAGCCATGAAATCCGAGATAGAATCCATGTATGAAAACAAAGTATGGACTTTGACAGACTTGCCCGATGATCGGCGAGCGATAGAAAACAAATGGATCTTTAAGAAGAAGACGGACGCGGATGGTAATGTTACCATCTATAAAGCTCGACTTGTCGCTAAGGGTTATCGACAGGTTCAAGGGATTGACTACGACGAGACATTCTCTCCCGTAGCGAAGCTAAAGTCCGTCCGAATCATGTTAGCAATTGCCGCATACTATGATTATGAGATATGGCAGATGGACGTCAAAACAGCATTCCTTAACGGGCATCTTAAGGAAGAACTGTATATGATGCAGCCGGAAGGTTTTGTCGATCCTCAGAACGCTAACAAAGTATGCAAGCTCCAGCGATCCATTTATGGACTGGTGCAAGCATCTCGGAGTTGGAACATTCGCTTTGATGAGATGATCAAAGCGTTTGGGTTTATGCAGACTTATGGAGAAGCCTGTGTTTACAAGAAAGTGAGTGGGAGCTCTGTAGCATTTCTCATATTATATGTAGATGACATACTCCTGATGGGAAATAATATAGAATTTCTGGACAGCATTAAGGCCTACTTGAATAAGTGTTTTTCAATGAAGGACCTTGGAGAAGCTGCTTATATATTAGGCATCAAGATCTATAGAGATAGATCGAGACGCCTCATAGGTCTTTCACAAAGCACATACCTTGATAAGATTTTGAAGAGATTCAGAATGGATCAGTCCAAGAAGGGGTTCTTGCCTATGTTACAAGGTATGAGACTGAGCTCAGCTCAGTCACCGACCACGGCAAAAGATAAAGAAGAGATGAGTGTCATCCCCTATGCTTCAGCCATAGGATCTATTATGTATGCCATGCTGTGTACCAGACCCGATAAACCTTGCCGTAAGTTTGGTAGCAAGATACCAAAGTAATCCCGGCAAGGAACACTGGACAGCGGTCAAGAATATCCTGAAGTACCTGAAAAGGACAAAGGACATGTTTCTCATTTATGGAGGAGACGAAGAGCTCGTCGTAAAGGGTTACGTCGACGCTAGCTTCGACTCAGATCCGGATGACTCTAAGTCACAAACCGGATACGTGTATATGTTGAATGGTGGAGCAGTAAGCTGGTGCAGCTGCAAGCAGAGCGTCATGGCGGGATCTACGTGTGAAGCGGAGTACATGGCAGCCTCGGAGGCAGCACATGAAGCGATTTGGGTGAAGGAGTTCATCACCGACCTAGGAGTCATACCCAATGCGTCGGGGCCGATCAAACTCTTCTGTGACAACACTGGAGCTATTGCCCTCGCAAAGGAGCCCAGGTTTCACAAGAAGACCAGGCACATCAAGCGTCGTTTCAACTCCATCCGTGAAAATGTTCAAGATGGAGACATAGAGATTTGCAAAGTGCACACGGATCTGAATGTCGCAGATCCGCTGACTAAACCTCTCTCACGTGCAAAACATGATCAACACCAGAACTCTATGGGTGTTCGATTCATCACAATGTAACTAGATTAGTGACTCTAGTGCAAGTGGGAGACTGTTGGAAATATGCCCTAGAGGCAATAATAAAAGTATTATTATATTTCATTGTTCATGATAATTGTCTTTTATTCATGCTATAACTGTATTATCCGGAAATCGTAATACACGTGTGAATACTTAGACCACACAATGTCCCTGGTAAGCCTCTAGTTGACCAGCTCGTTGTGATCAACAGATAGTCATGGTTTCCTAACTATGGACATTGGATGTCATTGATAACGGGATCACATCATTAGGAGAATGATGTGATGGACAAGACCCAATCCTAAGCATAGCATAAAAGATCGTGTAGTTCGTTTTGCTAGAGCTTTGCAAGTGTCAAGTATCTCTTCCTTCGACCATGAGATCGTGTAACTCCCGGATACCGTAAGAATGCCTTGGGTGTACCAAACGTCACAACGTAACTGGGTGACTATAAAGGTACATTACAGGTATCTCCGAAAGTAGCTGTTGGGTTGACACGGATCGAGACTGGGATTTGTCACTCCGTATGACGGAGAGGTATCTCTGGGCCCACTCGGTAATGCATCATCATATTGAGCTCAATGTGACCAAGGTGTTGGACACGGGATCATGCATTACGGTACGAGTAAAGTGACTTGCCGGTAACGAGACTGAACAAGGTATTGGGATACCGACGATCGAGTCTCGGGCAAGTAACGTACCGATTGACAAAGGGAATTGCATACAGGGTTTGATCGAATCCTCGACATAGTGGTTCATCCGATGACAACATCGAGGAGCATGTGGGAGCCATCATGGGTATCCAGATCCCGCTGATGGTTATTGACTGAGAGAGTCTCAGTCATGTCTGCATGTCTCCCGAACCCGTAGGGTCTACACACTTAAGGTTCAGTTACGCTAGGGTTATAGGGATATGTATATGCAGTAACCCGAATGTTGTTCGGAGTCCCGGATGAGATCCCGGACGTCACGAGGAGTTCCGGAATGGTCCGGAGGTAAAGATTTATATATGGGAAGTCCTGTTTCGGGCATCGGGACAAGTTTCGGGGTTATCGGTATTGTACCGGGACCACCGGAAGGGTCCCGGGGGTCCACCGGGTGGGTCCACCTATCCCGGGGGGCCACATGGGCTGTAAGGGGGTGCGCCTTGGCCTAATGGGCCAAGGGCACCAGCCCCACATAGGCCCATGCGCCTAGGGTTCAAGGGGGGCAAGAGTCCTAGGAGGGTAAGGCACCTCCTAGGTGCCTTGGGGGGAGGGAAAACCCCCCTTGGCCGCCGCACCCCCTAGGAGATTGGATCTCCTAGGGCCGGCCACCCCCCCTTGGCACCCCTATATATAGTGGGGGAGAGGAGGGACTTCATACCAGAACGCCCTGGCCTTTGGTTGCCTCCTTCTCCCTCCCCAACACCTCCTCCACCTCCATAGTGCTTAGCGAAGCTCTGCCGGAGTACTGCAGCTCCACCAACACCACGCCGTCGTGCTGCTGCTGGTGCCATCTCCCTCAACCTCTCCTCCCTTCCTTGCTGGATCAAGAAGGAGGAGACGTGGCTGTTCCGTACGTGTGTTGAACGCGGAGGTGCCGTCCGTTCGGCGCAGGTCATCGGTGATTTGGATCACGTCGAGTACGACTACATCATCACCTTGCAAGCTTCCGCACGCGATCTACAAGTGGTATGTAGATGCAAACTCTCTCCCTAGACTCGTTGCTTAGATGAACTCATAGATGGATCTTGGTGAAACCGTAGAAAATTTTTAATTTTCTGCAACGTTCCCCAACAAAAAGATCAACTAATCAACTTGTGTGTCCATGGGGTGCCCCCATCCCCCATATATAAAGGAGTGGAGGAGGGGGAGGGCCGGCCCTCTACAATGGCGCGCCCTGGGGAGTCCTACTCCCACCGAGAGTAGGATTACCCCCCTTCCATGTAGTAGGAGTAGGAGAGAAGGAAAGGGAAAAGAGAAGAGAAGGAAGGAGGGGGCACCTCCCCTCCCCCTAGTCTAATTCGGACTAGGCCTTGGGGGGGGGGGGCGTAGCCTCCCCTCTCTCTTTCCCCTAAAGCCCAATAAGGCCCATGTCACACCCTGATTTTCATGCCACAACACTTAAGCTAATAAATCATGCCACAACACCCTGATTTTCATGCCACAATTTGACAAAAACTTTTGCATTATTTGGGTTTTATTTTTGAGTTGGTTTTCTCTTTTTTCAAGTGCTCTTTAAAGTCAACACAACTCCACCTTCTATACCTCATCTCCTTGCCCCAAGCTTCTGCCCAATGATCATGCCATGTGTATAGAGCAATATAGTATTTTCTTACAAAATAATTTGGCCAAAAAGTATTTTCTAAAATTAGTTTTCCAAAACCCCCTCAATTGAGGTTTGCACTGCAAGTACTTGATTTGGGTTGTGAAAAATCTTTGAAAAGGTATATTTGAATCCTATTAGATATAGGACTCCCATAAACCACAAAAATATAATTTTAAAAGTTATTTTCCTATTTTATTTAAAAGCTTTTTATTAAGGCCAGAAATGGTCTTTAATAGGGAAAATTTATTTTATTGTTTCAAAAATATTTGATAAAAATCAAGGAAACTGAGTGGACATATGTTTTCCATATATAAGAGTTTCACCACATGGTCATGTTCAAAATATTGGACAAAACCTCCCAAAACCATTTATGCCCATTTCTAGGATTTGAAATATTTCTACAGGAAATATTTTCATAAAAATCCAGGGAAAATTCAGCAAGTCACAAATGCATATTGTGATCACCTTGCAAAGCCTCATACCAATCAAGGTCATTTTGGCTCACCAAAATGACCGAAAACCCTCTCTGACCAGAATCAAATTTGAACAACTTTGTACTACCAACTTTCTCTCCTTGATCCCAACTTTTGTGAGAATATTCACATGACCAAATGAGGATACTACAACAAGTGGTGCATCAAGGGGAAGTGATTTGCTCAACTTTTTTTTTGACAAAAACAATGGGGAAGACCCCCACTATGATTCTCATTTTCATTTATAAGAGGGAAACATATACATATGGATTTACATGATGGATGTAGTTCAAGATAATAAAATGTCTACAAATGATCTAGCCAACTTTGCATGCCCTCCTTCAATCCAGGTTTTTCCTTCTTTATAATCATGCTAAAGTGCTCCTTGAAAGTGGCAATGCAATATGTCATATGCTTGACCTTGTGATAAAAAATAATGCTATTTCTGTGTTTCCAGAGACTCTAGCATCCAGCAATCAAGCATTCTTTAAAGCAGCCATGGGTATCTTGCTTCCTTCCCTCCAAGAGCATTTCTATAAGGTTATGATGAGTGTCCCATTGGTAACCAATGTTCATCCAGAAGGTTTGGCTGAAATCACAGCTAAAAAAGAGATGCATTAGGTGTTCATTAGGTTCATCATCACATAATTCACACTTAGTAGTCTCAATGTAGAAATTCTTCCTGTTGAGTAGGTCTCTAGTGTTTAATCTGTCTTGTAATAGTAGCCAGAAGAAGAATTTATGCTTGGGAAGTGAGCATGATTTCCATATCCATTGATAGGGTTTAGGAGCATCAACAGGATTTCCCATTAGTTCAAGGTATATTCTCTTATTAGAGTACTTTGTGTCACCCCAATAGAATTTCCAAGAATCTGATAGCTGCTGGTTCTCTCTGTTGTGGATCAACTCTCTAAGATTGATACTCTGTTGTACTGCAATAGAAGACATAGGCAAGTGGAATAATTCATAAAATTCACTATCCTCCATGTTGTTGACAGATGCAAGAGTTGTGTCGGCCTTCTTTGCATAAGAAAATAGTTGAGGCATTGACTGTGATATTGTATGAGAACACCATTTATCTGACCATAGCTTAATTGTATCATCAGTCCCAGCATAGCATATAGTCATATTTCTGAAGTCTTGCAAATTAGAGCAACAATCTCTCCACCAAAAGGATCCCACCATGGTAGGGAAACTAGGTACCTCATCATTGTCATAGTAATTGTTCCATATAAGGTTAACCCAGGGGATATCATGCTTGTTGAAGAATTTGTAAAGAAATTTAATAAGCAGAGTTTTGTTTTGTGCTCTCAGGTTTAACACACCTAGGCCCCTGCCTTTTTTGACAAGCAAACATTATCCCATTTGACAAGACAATTTCCTTTTTTTTGATATCCTTACCATACCAAAGAAAATTCCTACCAGACTTTTCAAAGTGGTGCAGTATGGAGAATGGTACTCTGATACAACACATAGCAAAAATTGGCAGAGCAGCAACTATGGATTTGAGATGAACAAGTCTCCCAGAGTATGACATTAAGGAAGCAATGCGAGCTAGTCTGTGGTCAAGTCTTGATACCATGGGCATCAAATCTGCTACTTTAGGTCTTGTAGATCCCATTGGTAGACCAAGATATGTGAAAGGCATGGCTTCTTTTTTACAGTTGAAGGTATTTGCCAGTTCTTGAGCTTTATCATTAGTCATATTGATTGGAACCATGGAAGATTTACTATAGTTTACAACAAGCCCAGTGAATTTTGAGAAATTGTCAAGTATCTCAATGAAACTTCTAATTTGTACCTCATCGGCTGGCAGGATGACCAGTGTGTCATCAGCATATTGTATAATGGGGTAGCATTCAGTAAAATTAGTCTGAATTGGTAAATATAATGTTCCATTTCTCCAAGCATCATTAACCATGATTTGCAACAATTCTCCAACCATAACATATAGAATAGGGGAAAAAGTATCTCCTTGTTTGACACCACACTTACATTGTATGCATTTACCTGGAACACTATTAAGGATGTAGAAGCAGTAGATATGATAGATGAGACCCATCTAATCCATTTCTTGCTAAATCCCAGATGTTTCATCATGAATAAGATAGCCTTGTAGTTCACTTTATCAAAAGCCTTAACAAAGTCAATCTTAAAAATAATGATATCTTTCTTGGACTTGTGGCACATATGTATGTATTCAAAACTCCATGCAAGGCAATCCTGAATATTCCTTGTCTTAATAAACCCATATTGATTCTTGCTAATTCTAGATATAATAATCTGCCGCACTCTGTTAGCAAGGAGTTTAGTAAGAATTTTGATAGGCATACTTACAAGGGAGATGGGCCTATAATCATCAGGAGTTTCAGGATTGTCATTCTTGGGTATCAAAGTTATGTAAGCAGTGTTAACAGGAGCTAGGGAAACAATTTCATTGTAGAAATCATTGATGAATTTGTAGAAGTAATGCTTGATTATGTGCCAGCATTTCTTCATAAACAGGCCATTAAAACCATCAGGTCCAAGAGATTTGTCATTGGGCATTTTATTGATGATATCATCAATTTCATCATTAGTGAAGGGCCTGTCTAGACCCTGAAGATCCTCCTCCATAGCAATATGGGATATGTCAAAGTTTTGTGTGCAGATTGTTTCAGTACCAATCCTATTTTTAAAAGAAGCCCATAGTATTGCAGCTTTATGATCATGATCGAATACTTGCTGTCCATCCATAGTCATAAGATATGTGATGTAGTTGTGCCTAAATACATATGTGGCAATTGCATGGAAGAATTTGGTGTTTTCATCACCAAGGTTTGCCCATCTGATGTTTGCCCTGATTCTCCAGTAAATTCTCTTAGCCTCTAGCAACTTGTTTGTATGTTTGATGAGCAATTTCCTGAAATTCTTTTCAACCCTAGCTAGTGGTCTTTGATCCTCTATGCCATCAAATAATTTCACATAGAAACAACAATTGTCAATGATTTTATTCAGTTGGGAGTATTGCTTGCTCCATGATTTCAAACCTCTTCTGATAGCTTTAAACTTGGAGTTTAAATTCTTGGCAGAATCAGAGAAATCAGTGGAATTCAACCAATGTTTCTCCACAGTTTCAATAAATCCACTGAATTCAGTCCAATACTCTTCAAATCTGAATATCTGGCTTCTGGGAATATTGCTGTCAATCTGAATTTTTATAGGTACATGGTCTGAAGAGATTTTGGTCCGCCTCACTATAGTGAGCAGGAAGACGGTTCTCTTCATCCCCCGCTCTCGATGACGATATTGTCAACAATGTGTCCGACTGATTGGACCTCCACTATGCCTTGTTAATGTAATTGCATAAAGGATTGCCACCTAGAACCGCCGATGCGTTAGAATGCAAAAAGGATCACCATGAGTAAGAAGACAAGAGGAGACTAAGTCAACGCCAGCTACGAGGAGCCACCTTCACCCCATCACTTCAACATGCGTGAAGTTGTTGAAGATTCTACAGGCTCAACCCAGATCGTTTCGTCAAAATAAGCGACGTAGAAACACCTGAGGAAAACTCAGAAGACTGCACGATGCACAAGCACGACTACCAAGTCCGAGAAACCCTATGGTAGGATGAGTCGTGTACCCCCATATGCATAGTTGAGTCCGTGTGATGGTTCGAATGGAACCACGTTCTGTGTTGCTTTTTTTTTATTTGTTTGTTTTTTGATATAAGTCGCACATTTGCCCTAGGCAGCTGGAACGCGACTATATTACCTATCATGTCTTAATGGAATTGTGTGTGGCCTTTACGACACTTGTTTGTTTACACTTGCACCATAAAGCCCCCTTTAGGCATCCCCCCTTCTATGCTACTTCTCCCTCTCATCTCTGAAGACCAGCAAGACAAAAATGCACTAAGGATTCCACCTCGGCAAGCAACTGACACTGAAGACTTTTGCTACAGCCTCCTCGACCAGGTGCAATCCCGTAGTATTACCCCTCATGATTGGAAACCCCATCCCTAGACCCTTCGAGACTTCACGAGATACCCCAGCTCGAGTCCTTAACCATGTGCTTAACCCACAGAATTGCAAGAGGACCAGTTAAACCTCTGTAAACTTTGCACAACACTGGGTTCATTATGGAACTAGCGGACATAGTGAACAAGCACATTATCTTCCTAATATAGTACCAGAACTGACGATGCCATAGGGAAGACCAGTTTGAGGATATAGGAATAGAGGACAAATGAGTTGATGAGTTTATATCAATGACTTTGAGGAATTATATGAGACTATTTGGTGCATTATGAGGCTTTCATGTTGGTAGATGAACTTGGTGGGATCATGATTATAGAGTAGCATAGCTTTCATTACCATTGGATAAATTGGATTTGGTGGGAAAATTATGATCGCAAGCTGGAATTCTTGGATGTATATGGATTTAACTTAGCCATCGGATATTGATAGGAGAAAGTTAATATCACGTAAATGACTTGGGGGAAACATGTAGGAATTCTCGTTGGACATGAGATTTGTATTTAAATAGGTGATCCTAGTTGAGTATAGGTGGTGAGTAAGTCTACATGGTTCGGAGTAAATTGGATTTAGAATGATGATCTCGATCATGATACCATGTTTCTTGGAGGACAATAAACTAGGCAATTGGATTAATTGACGGAGTTGATATAAGCTTGACCTTGGAGTTTACTTGTCCATGGAAGTTGGTGGACTTACTATAGTAGAGACAACCCTTTCAAGTATTTGGGGATTATATGGACTTTAGGAGATCATGTGGAACACCATAGACACTAGGATTTGTAGAATTAAGGGATTATGTAGTGATTAATGGAAGTTAACGGGTTGTTGGAGTTGATTCATAGGAAGGAAACAAGATTTTGGAGTGGCATACGACGTGTTTCCTTAGGATAGAGATACACTAACATG
Source organism: Triticum dicoccoides (assembly GCF_002162155.2). Lineage (NCBI taxonomy): Eukaryota > Viridiplantae > Streptophyta > Magnoliopsida > Poales > Poaceae > Triticum > Triticum dicoccoides. The sequence goes on from NC_041386.1 coordinate 402,983,615, forward strand.
GACCTCAGAAGAATAGGATGAGCACTTGGATTGTTGTGTTTTATTCCCGCTTGGAAGCTTGTATGCTCTGCCCATGGATTTTTAGGGGTAGCCATACATATGAGTTTGGGGATCGTAGACATATATGATTTTGTTAGACCTCCTCTCAGGAGTCACGAGAATATGGATCACATGAGTGATGATTGGATTTGACCTATATGAAATAAAGCTTTTCGTGGTATAAGGTTATTTGTTTGAGGGACTAGATAGACAATTGGCATCTCAGGAATTGTGCTCAAGGATAAGATAAACGTTCACTCGCACCCTAGAATCCTTGAAACCCTTAAGCCCTACCAAGCTACAACATGGTCGTATCATGACCATGGGTCTTGACTCTAGATCGAGAACACCTTGGGCCATACTCAACCATTACCACCACCAATGCCCCAGCCTACCTTATGTACCCCATGAATAGGAACTTCATGGAGTACTTGGTCACGTTGGTTGTCACCTTTACATGGTGACCTACTCGTCTAACTAAAGATGGAAGAAGAATCATTCAGCTGGTTAGGAAACATGTGAAGACCGCCATGCCAAGGAGGAAGAAGAATTGTCAAGGAGTGAACTTTCTCGTCGAAGACCAGGTGTATCTGCAAGCCACTTCTCTCAAAGGAACCAAGCATTTCCATGTCAAAGGGAAGCTCACACCAAGATTTATCGACCCTCTCCAAGATCACTGCAAGACAAAGAATAGACAACTACCAGCTAGAGTTACCACCTGAGTCACCCACTGTGCGCAACATTTTTCCACACAACACCACTTCGAAAATGTTTCCAACTTCCAAACTAGTCTGGTCTCTACAAGGACATCGATCACCGAGCCATCGACCTCCAGCCCAATATGACCTATGCGAGAGACCCCAATTGCAACCTGGACCAATCAAGACGTCATACACGAAGCCACGCCATTGAGTACTTCAAGGTTCAATGAAGCACCACTCGGAAGCACAAGTAGTGTGAGGACGTGAAGACTACCCCAGGTCCAGTTTTTGTATTCCTTTCCACGCCTTGTTTGGGAATTTCGGGGAAGAGATTCTTGTAAGGGGGTAGGTCTGTCACACCCTGATTTTCATGCCACAGCACTTAAGATAATAAATCATGATAAAGTGTGGTTTGATAAAAACTTTTGCATTATTTGGCTTTTATTTTTGAGTTGGTTTTCTCTTTGTGTTTTTCAAATGCTCTTTAAAGTCAACACAACTCCACCTTCTATACATCATCTCCTTGCCCCAAGCTTCTGCCCAATGATCATGCCACATGTATAGAGCAACATAGTATATTCTTACAAAAATAATTTGGCCAAAAAGTATTTTCTAAAATTAGTTTTCCAAAACCCCCTCAATTGAGGTTTGCACTGCAAGTACTTGATTTGGGGTGTGAAAAATCTTTCAAAAGGTATATTTGAATCCTATTAGATATAGGACTCCCATAAACCACAAAAATATAATTTTAAAAGTTATTTTCCTATTTTATTTAAAAGATTTTTCATAAGGCCAGAAATGGACTTTAATAGGGAAAAATTATTTTATTGTTCCAAAAATATTTGACAAAAATCAGGGAAACTCAGTGGACATATATTTTCCATATATAAGAGTTTCAACACATGGTCATGTTAAAAATATTGGACAAAACCTCCCAAAACCATTTATGCCCATTTCAAGGATTTGAAATATTACTACAGGAAATATTTTCATAAAAATCTAGGGAAAATCCAGTAAGTCACAAATGCATATTGTGATCACCTTGCAAAGCCTCATATCAATCAAGGTCATTTTGGCTCACCAAAATGCCCCAAAACCCTCTCTGACCAGAATCAAATTTGAACAACTTTGTACTACCAACTTTCTCTCCTTGATCCCAACTTTTGTGAGAATATTCACATGACCAAGTGAGGCTACTACACCAAGTGGTGGATCAAGCGGAAGTGATTTGCTTAACTAGATCTACACAAGTTCATTTCTGCTAATTTCTAGGGTTTGACAAGGTTACATTAGCAAACTCTTCCAAATGAGCTCATCTCCCTTCTACCCTGTCATTTTTACATGACAAACACCCCTGCCATGTTTCACAAGAAGGAAATCAATGCAAGTACCCCAAAACCGTAACTAAAAACCCTGTTTGGGCCTCTTCCACTAATCCAAATGAGTTCTCCCCTTTACCACACCTCATCCTAACCTCCCTCTACCTCTGGCATTTACCACAAGTCAATGCCCATTGATCAAGGGGATGAAACCACCAATTTTCTATTCTGGACAACCCCATTTCCAGTCTTCTCCTTCCCCGCTCTTCACCCACTGGCCACCCAAAGCATCCAAGGCCATAGCCCACTTCTTTACTTCCCCCTAGAGATACCAGACACCTTTGGTCATGCCCACATTGCATAGAAAATGGCCATGCCGACCATTTGGGCACTCTGGAGCGCGCTACAGTATGCTCCCGCATTGTAGCCGCCCCCTGCCACGCACCTCCGGCCACTTCGGGCCTCCCCAGCTCGCCCGACGATGCTCCTCGGCGCTCGCAATACGCTACAGCCTGGTCCCCTCCTCCTTCTCCCTCCTGTTGCCCCTTCTCACACGCGCGCTGGCCGCCCGAGAGCTCCAATGAGCGGCCTCACACGCGCGGCATCTCCGGCCTTACCCCGCTCTCTCCCTTAGCTCCCCTCAGCGTAGTCCACGCCCAGCAACACCCCAAACACGACGCCAGCTCCTCCCGAGCCCTTTGGTGACGAGAAGGAGCCCGCCGGTGCATGGGTCCATGGCACCCTGCCGTTAGCCTATTTAAGGGCCTCCCCGAGCCCTACTCTCCTCACCACTCGCTCTCTCACTCCCCTAATCACCCCCCTATGCCACCCGCTCCTCTCTAGAAGCTCTCGAGTTCGTGATCGAGCTCGAACTCCGCCGCGGCGGCTCGCCTTTGTCCGCATGGTAGAAGCTCTCCCCGCTGCTCCTAAGCCCGGATCTGGAACCCCCGCACCCCACTGACCGTTTCCCCCCTCTATTTCGTTCGTTTTGCAGTCGTAAATGGCCGGAGCCATCGACGCCTGACGCTCCTCCGCCGCGAACCTCGTCGCCGGCGAACCACTGCTCCCATCCGGCCAACTAGGGCACCACCCGAACGGCAACACGACGAGGAGTCCAATGGTGGCATCAGCTCACCCCGCCGTGCCCGAAAACATCGCCGGTGAGCTCACCAGCCCTCTGTCGCAGGGTTCGGAATGACAGGCGGGCCTCGGCTGTCAGCCTCTCCTCTCCCTCGCCTCCCTCTCTCTCACTGGCGCCTGGGCCCCGCCAGTCAGGTTCAAACCTGGCGCGCGCGCCACTCGGCTTGCCTGGGCCGAATCGCCTCTGGGCCTATGCACTACGGCTATTCTGGCCCAGTTGCATAGTGGCCTTTTTCCCTTTCCTTTTCTGTCACTTTTCCAAAAAATCCACAAGATTAAATATTCATCAAAATGCAATAATTCCAACTCCCATATTTTTCTAAACATTCCACCAATTTAATGGTATAACTTTTACTCATGCCCAAACAACTTTTATGTACTGTTCATATTCAAATTCAAATTTGAATATGTTTAAACCCTCTGAAAATCCATTTCTCCTATTCTTCCACTCCAAGACCAAAACTAGGAATTTTTCCCTTCTTAATTTTCACGCTAGTATTTAAAAAAAATGAGTTGACATTTTTCTGAGCACTTTGGTATTTCTGTTTTATTGTTACCTTATTTTTCTCCTTATTATTTTTCCACGATAGATTGCGTTGTCGATGAGGGAGTTGGACCAGAAAACTTTGAAGACCCAAGAAGACTTTGCTGAGCCAGGCAAGCAGCCCTTTGACCATGTCTAAGAAACCCTTTTTATGCATGTCATATGGCACTTTTATTGCTTGCATCGAAGTCATGATAATGTGGTGACCACTTGAGGTGGTTTGCCTCCGCGCCTTTTCTCGTTGACACTTGCATGATGCATGACCCTACCTTTCTAGGAGGGTTATGCGAGTGGGTGTAGTTAGGATGCTAAGTAGCTGCTACGCAAATGTGTTGGGTATATGCATGGTGATGGAAGCAAGATTGTTTTCAAAAACTTTACGAAAACCCCGTCGGGTGCCACTTATGCCCGAGGGAGATAATGAGTTCGGTAACCACTTGATGGCAAAGTGGTGTACCGAGGCAAGTGTGTATGTTGTTTTCAAAATGGATTGGTTTAAGATGCGACCATTATTCCAACCTTACATGTGCAACCACTCTACCCTTATATGGGAAAGGCCATTATTGATTACCTAGGCCGATACTAGCATGGAGCCCGCATTACTAGTGACGAGAGAGTTGTTGTTGTGATCTCTCGTGACGGGGTCGTGCTTGGTAGGGCTGCCATGACTGTTTTTACAGGGCACCGGACACACCGTTGGTGCCCCGTGCTTGTGGTATGAGATGAATATGGAGCGTGGCTCCAAATTCTTAAGATGAGAAATGTTGGGAACGGGGGTTGCTACCAATCGAGTGGACTCTATGTTAGTGTCGTCTAGGGAAAGGTAATGATCGGGTGCTTCCCCCGGGTACTTGAGGTACCGCGGGTCGTGGATGCCATGAAAGTTCCCCGGATCTTGTGGGTAAAGTGTGCAACCTCTGCAGAGTGTAAAACTATTCGAATAGCCGTGTCCACGGTCCAGGACAGTTGGGTAACCGCTCCTGGGCTACGTCCACTTGTTTACAAACCAGTGTGTGTGGGAAGAACTACTTGGGTCAAGTAAAAGGACTTGACATGGATGAGTTGGATTGGAGCCCACTCCCTTTATGTTGATATCTGTAACCAGTTCCTGAGGTTACTTGAATTCATATGATGCATGTTTTACCAGTTGTTGAACATGTCATAACACAACAAAATTAGCTTTCTGCAGAAATTTACCTATGTCATGCATTGTTGTATCTGGAGCCAAAACATGGGTTGCTTGTGAGTACATTGAAAGTACTCATTCGCTTGCCACTAGTTATTTAATTGGACAGGCATGGAAGAACGGGAGTTCAAAGAAGAGTTCTTTGGAAACGAACATGTGAACTAGGATGTTTCCCAGTCAGAATCCTGTAGGGTTAAGGCAGATGGCATGGGTTCTACTTATTAACGAAGATTTCCGTTGTAAAAGTTCATTTGGTATTCAACCCTTGTGGCTTTATCTATGTAAGACTTGACCATAATGGTAATAATTTGTGTAAGACGATATGTATGGATGTAAGACTCTTGTTATTTAGCTTCTGTGTGTTCAGTGAGCATTGATCTCTGAGATCAGTGTACACGTGCATTCGGTGATCACGACTTATGAGTCGGGGTCCCCACAGCCCTTTTCGATGTCCGAATATAGTCGTCCAATATATTGATATTTATGTCTCGACCATTTCGAGACTCCTCGTCATGTCCCCGATCTCATCCGGGACTCCAAACTACCTTCGGTACATCAAAACACATAATCTCATATTACCGATCATCACCGAACGTTAAGCGTGCGGAACCTATGGGTTCGAGAACTATGTTAACATGACCGAGACTCATCTCCGGTCAAAAACCAACAGCGGAACCTATATTGGCTGCTACATATTCTACGAAGATCATTATCGGTCAAACCGCATAACAACATAAGTTGTTCCCTTTGTCATCGATCGGTATGTTACTTGCCCGAGATTCGATCGTCGGTATCTAAATACCTAGTTCAATCTCGTTATCGGTAAGTCTCTTTACTCGTTCCGTAATGCATCATCACGCAACTAACTCATTAGTTGCATTTCTTGCAAGGCTTATAGTGATGTGCCTTACCGAGAGGGCCCAGAGATACCTCTTCGACAATCAGATTGACAAATCCTAATCTCGATCTATGCCAACTCAACAAGTACCATCGGAGACACTTGTAGAGCACCTTTATAATCACCCAGTTACGTTGTGACATTTGGTAGCACACAAAGTGTTACTCCGGTAATTGGGAGTTGCATAATCTCATAGTAATGGGAACATGTATAAGTGATGAAGAAAGCAATAGTACTAAACTAAGACGATCAAGTGCTAAGCTAATGGAATGGGTCAAGTCAATCACATCATTCTCCTAATGATGTGATCTCATTTATCAAATGACAACTCATGTCTATGGTTAGGAAACATAACCATCTTTGATCAACGAGCTAGTCAAGTAGAGGCATACTAGTGATACTCTATTTGTCTATGTATTCCCACATGTATTATGTTTCTGGTTAATGCAATTCTAGCATGAATAATAAACATTTATCATGAAATAAGGAAATAAATAATAACTTTATTATTACCTCTAGGGCATATTTCCTTTAGTCTCCCACTTGCACTAGAGTCAATAATTTAGTTCACATCGTCATGTGATTTAACACCAATAGTTCACATCTTTATGTGATTAGTTCACATCTCCATGTGACTAATACCCTAAGGGTTTACTAGAGTCAATAATCTAGTTAACAACGCTACGTGATTAACACCCAAAGAGTGATCATGTTTTGCTTGTGAGACAAGTTTAGTATACGGTCTGCAACATTTAGATCTGTATGTATTTTGCAAATTTCTATTTCTACAATGCTCTGCATGGAGCTACTCTAGCTAATTGCTCCCACTTTCAATATGTATCCAGATCGAGACTTAGAGTCATCTAGATCGATGTAAAAGTTTGCATCGACGTAACTCTTTACGATGAACTCTTTTATCACCTCCATAACCGAGAAATATTTCCTTAGTCCTCTAAGGATAATTTTGACCGTTGTCCAGTGATCTACTCCTATATCACTATTGTACTCCCTTGCCAGAATCATGCTAAGGTATACAATAGGACTGGTAAACATCATATCATACTTTATAGAATGTATGACTAAGGCATAGGGAATGATTTTTCATTCTCTTTCTATTTTCTATTATGGTCGGGTTTTGAGTCTTTACTCAACTTCACTCCTTGCAACAAAGGAAAGAACTCCTTGTTTGACTGTTCCCTTTTGGACTACTTCAAAATATTGTCAAGGTATGTACTCATTGAAAATATATCAAGTGTCTTGATCTATCTCTATAGATCTTGATGCTCAATATGTAAGCAGCTTCACCGAGGTCTTTCAATGAAAAACTCTTATTCAAGTATCCTTTTATGCTATCCAGAAATTCTATATCATTTCGAATCAACAATATGTCATCCACATATAATATTAGAAATGCTACAGAGCTCCCACTCATTTTCTTGTAAATACAAGCTTCATTGCAAGTCTGTATAAAACCATATGCTTTGACAAATTTATCAAAGCATATATTCCAACTCCGAGATGATTGCACCAGTCCATAGATGGATCACTGGAGATTGCTCATTTTGTTAGCACCTTTAGGATCGACAAAACCTTCTGGTTGCATCATATACAACTCTTCTTTAAGAAATCCATTAAGGAATACAATTTTGACATCCATTTGCCAGATTTCACAAAATTCGGCAACTACTAACATGATTCGGACAGACTTTTAAGCATCGAAAAAGTGAGAAAATCTCATCGTAGTCAACACCTTGAACTTGTCAAAAACATTTTGTGAAAATTCGAGATTTGTAGATGGTAACACTACTATCAGCATCCGTCTTCCTCTCGAAGATCCATTTATTCTTAATGACTCATACATGACTCAATCAAAGTCCATACTTTGTTCCCATACATGGATCCTATCTCAGATTTCATGGCCTCAAGCCCTTATGCAGACTCTGGGCTCATCATCGCTTCCTCATATTTCGTAGGTTCGTCATGGTCTAGTAACATGACTTCCAGAAAGGATTACCATACCACTCTGGTGCAAACCATACTCTAGTTGTCATACGAGGTTTGGTAGAAACTTGATCTGAAGTTTCTTGATCATCATCATTAGCTTGCTCACTATTTCATGTAGGAATCACTACAACTGATTTTTGTGATGAACTACTTTCCAATTCGGGAGAAGGTACAATTACCTTATCAAGTTTGACATTCCTCCCACTCACTTCTTTCGAGAGAAACTTCTTCTCTAGAAAGGATCCATTCTTAGCAACGAATATCTTGCCTTCGGATATGTGATAGAAGGTGTACCCAATAGTTTCCGTTGGGTATCCTATGAAGACACATTTCTTCGATTTGGGTTCGAGCTTATCAGGTTGAAACTGTTTCACATAAGCATCATAGCGCCAAACTTTAAGAAACGACATATTAGGTTTCTTGCTAAACCACAATTCATATGGTGTCATCTCAATGGATTTAGATGGTGACCTGTTTAACGTGAATGTAACTGTCTCTAATGCATAAGCCCAAAACGGTAGTGGTAAATCGGTAAGAGACATCATAGATTGCACCATATCTAATAAAGTACGGTTATGATGTTCGGCCACACCATTACACTGTGGTGTTCCAAGTAGCGTGAGTTGCGAAACTATTCCACATTGTTTCAAACAAAGACCAAACTCGTAACTCAAATACTCTCCTCCACGATCAGATCGTAGAAACGTTATTTTTCATGTGACGATGATTTTCCACTTCACTCTGAAATTATTTAAACTTTTCAAATGCTTCAAATTTATGTTTAATCAAGAAGATATACCCATATCATACTCAAATCATCTTTGAAGGTTAGAAAATAATGATACCTACTGCGAGTCTCAACACTCATCATACTGCAGACATCAGTATGTATTATTTCCAACAAGTCTGTTGCTCACTCCATTCTTCTGGAGAACGGAGTCTTAGTCATCTTGCCCATGAGGCATGGTTCGCAAGCATCAACTGATTCATAATCCAGTGATTCCAAAAGCCCATCGACATGGATTTTCTTCATGCGTTTTACACCAATATGACCTAAACGGCAGTGCCACAAATAAGTTGCACTATCATTATTAACTTTGCATCTTTTGGCTTCAATATTATGAATATGTGTATCACTACGATCAAGATTCCATAAACCATTCACCTTGGGTGTATGACCATTGAAGGTTTTATTCATGTAAACACAACAACAATTATTATATGACTTTAAATGAATAACCATATTGCAATAAACATGATCAAATCATATTCATGCTTAACACAAACACCAAATAACATTTATTTAGGTTCAATACTAATCCCGAAAATATAGGGAGTGTACGATGATGATCATATCAATCTTGGAACCATTTCCAACATACATCGTCACTTCACCCTTAACTAGTCTCTGTTCATTCTGCAACTCCCATTTCGAGTTACTAATCTCAGCAACTGAACTAGTATCACATACTGAGGGTTGCTATAAACACTAGTAAAGTACACATCAATAACGTGTATATCAATTATACCTTTGTTAACTTTGCCATCCTTCTTATCCGCCAAACACTTGGGGCAGTTCTGCTTCAAGTGTCCAGTCCCTTTGCAGTAGAAGCACTTAGTCCTAGGCTTAGGTCTAGACTTTGGCTTCTTCACTTGAGAAGCAACTTTCTTGTCGTTCCTCTTGAAGTTCACCTTCTTCCCTTTGCCCTTTTCTTGAAACTAGTGGTCTTGTCAGCCATCAACACTTGATGCTTTTCTTGATTTCTACCTTCATCGATTTCAGCATCACGAAGAGCTTGGGAATTGTTTCTGTTATCCCTTTCATATTATAGTTCATCATGAAGTTCCAGTAACTTGGTGATAGTGACTAGAGAACTCTATCAATCACTATCTTATATGGAAGATTAACTCCCACTTGATTCAAGTGATTCTAGTACTTAGACATCCTGAGCACATGCTCACTAGCTGAGCTATTCTCCTCCATCTTGTAGGCAAACTACTTGTCAGAGGTCTCATACCTCTCAACTCGGGCATGAGTCTGAAATACCAATTTCAGCTCTTGGAACATCTCATATGCTCCATGACATTCAAAACATTTTCGGAGTCCCAGTTCTAAGCCATAAAACATGGTTCACTAAACTATCAAGTAGTCATCATATAGATCTTGCCAAACGTTCATAACGTCTGCATGTGCTCCTGCAATCGGTCCGTCACCTAGCGGTGTATCAAGGACATAATTCTTCTGTGCAGCAATGAGGATAATCCTCAAATCACGGATCCAATCTGCATCATTGCTACTATCATCTTTCAACTTAGTTTTTCAGTAGGAACATATCAAAATAAACGGGTAGCTACATCGCGATCTATTGATCTACAACATAGTTATGCAAATACTATCAGGACTAAGTTCATGATAAATTAAAGTTCAATTAATCATATTACTTAAGAACTCCCACTTAGATAGACATCCCTCTAATCATCTAAGTGATCACGTGATCCAAATCAACTAAACCAGAACCGATCATCACGTGAAATGGAGTAGTCTTCAATGGTGAACATCACTATGTTGATCATATCTACTATATGATTCACGCTCGACCTTTCGGTCTAAGTGTTCTGAGGCCATATCTGTATATGCTAGGCTCGTCAAGTTTAACCCGAGTATTCTGCGTGTGCAAAACTGGCTTGCACCCGTTATTTAAGAACGTTGAGCTTATCACACCCGATCATCACGTGGTGTCTCGGCACGACGAACTTTTGCAGCGGTGCATACTTAGGGAGAACACTTGTACCTTGAAATTTAGTGAGAGATCATCTTATAATGCTACCGTCAATCAAGCAGAATAAGATGCATAAAGGATAAACATCATATGCAATCAAAATATGTGACATGATATGGCCATCATCATCTTGTGCTTTTGATCTCCATCTCCAAAGTACCGCCATGATCTCTATCTCCACCGGCATGACACCATGATCTCCATCATCTTGATCTCTATCAACGTGTCATCACATGGTCGTCTCGCCAACTATTGCTCTTGCAACTATTGCTATCGCATAATGATGAAGTAAAGTAATTATTTGGCGCTTGCATCTTATGCAATAAAGATACAACCATAAGGCTTATGCCAGTTGCCGATAACTTCAACAGAACATGATCATCTCATACAACAATTTATATCTCATCATGTCTTGACCATATCACATCACAACATGCCCTGAAAAAACAAGTTAGACGTCCTCTACTTTGTTGTTGCAAGTTTTACGTGGCTACTACGGGCTGAGCAAGAACCATTCTTACCTACGCATCAAAAACCACAACATAGTATAGTGATTGCTTTTTGATCTTCAGAAAGAACCATGTTCATTGAAACCAATTCAACTTAAGATGGAGAAACAAACACCCACTAGCGACCTATGTGCGAAGCACGATGGTAGCCCACAAAGTGTTCCTCCGGTAATCGGGAGTTGCATAATCTCATAGTCATGGGAACATGTATAACTCATGAAGAAAGCAATAGCAGCAAACTAAAACAATCAAGTGCTAAGCTAACGGAATGGGTCAAGTCAATCACATCATTCTCCTAATGATGTGATCCCGTTTATCAAATGACAACTCATGTCTATGGTTTGGAAACATAGCCATCTTTGATCAATGAGCTAGTTAAGTAGAGGCATACTAGTGACACTCTGTTTGTCTATGTATTCACACATGTATTATGTTTCCGGTTAATACAATTCTAGCGTGAATAATAAACATTTATCATGAAATAAGGAAATAAATAATAACTTTATTATTGCTTCTAGGGCATATTTCCTTCACTGCCAAACCACAAGGGGCTCATGGCCCCATGCACTAGTATGCGCCGCTGCTATGCAAACGGTTTTTAACCCTTTTCCGTGACGACATTTGGAACCGTCACCTACTGAGTGAAGGTGATAGGGGGTCCTTCCCACACGACCCAGAAACCGTTAGGGATATGCCCTCCTAGCACACACGCTCGGCAATATGAGTTTGTGTGCGACCGACGAGTGCTCAAATATGGAAATACGTACAATAGAGCTAAAAAATACAATTATACAGGAGAAATTATTTCTGGTCGCAAGTACATCCCCTACACTCAGTCCCCGCTAAATGTTTACGTTCGTATGTACATCCCACACAGTCGCTCCAAGGAAAACGTTTCCGTTCAAAGGTACATCACACACAATTTTTCCCGTTAAATTGTTTGTGATAGCGTTGCCATTGCATATGATATTAACAATTTTATCGTTTGCGTTATTGAATGCATCACACACGGCCCGTAGAAGAAACTATGTGGCAAAGGCTGTCCATCACACGCAGTTTTTATGTGGTAAACGTTTGCGCAAGGTGGCCTAACGCAAACAGTTTTCAAGAGAAAGTCATGTGTGATTGTTCATTGATCCAACATGGTTTATTCCTTGAAACTGTGTCCGTTGCCTGAGGTCATCGCCCACGGTATTTTTTCAATAACAATTTGCAACAGCGAAACACAATTAGCAGGCTAATTTCCCTACTATTAATAATCCATTTATTAATCTAATTGACATTCATATTAAGCACATAATATATTTCATTTCCATATTAAGGAAGCAGAATTTCATAATTTAAATACATCATAGTACAACATGATATAGCTTTAGGACTCAGCTACCCCATTACACAACTGCACCAACACCAAGTTTCACATGCAACATGTAGAACCTTTCGAAATTAGCATCATAGACGGTATATACACAGATGCATCTCATGGGGAAAACTGCTGAAGCGGAAGGTGAATATTGAGCCTTCATTCATGTTGAAGGTCTTTCCAACTTTAGGCTAGTGCCTGTGGACGATTGGCCGTCCGTCCTTCATCCTCTTCAGGAACACTTCAGTATTGAACCATGGGTGTTGTATGAAAACCTTCGTTGCCTCCTGACCATAGAGGTGGTTCGAGAGGTAATCACCAGTGAACTCCTTTGGAAAGGCCTGAAAGCAAGGATGTGCATAAATATTTTATCTATATTGGAAATGGGGAAAAGGAATAAAAAAAGGCAAGGTATAATAGTTAGTACCATCTTGTAGTGAACAAATGTCTTCTTCATTGTGCTGACAAAGATCTTATTGTTTTTTGTCGCTAATTTCTTTATCCTGACAATCTTTCTGAGTTTCTTGATTTGATTGATATTCATGGACAACTCATTTCCCCATATGCAAAAAGGGTCGAACAGTGGGTCAAAACCTCTGACAGCAGGACCTACATGTGCAAGACCAAATTGTTGAAAACCTAAATATTAGAATGGTTCCTGCAATTGTACAATAATGTGCTATTAGACAACGGACCATGCACGTGCCAACCTCGATTGTAAACCTCAGTGCTTTCCCATTATTTCTCTTCAAGACATATATGGTAGTTAGTCATCATGTTAAGTAAGGGCTCGCATGCTATCAGTAAAATATGTTAATGAAAAATAAGCACATTGCAGATTCATCAGATTAATTCAAGCCACATGGAAAACCCATTTATCCAAACCAAGTATGATTAAGAACTAGGAAATATAGCACTTGTATATGTTTCTCATGTATTAAGTGCAGCCAAATTTGATTTATTCCTCACATGCACAACAATAGAAAATTCTATCCAAGACAATTGGACATCGCATTGCAGAATTGAACCAAGCAATTAACTAAACACCACAAAAAACGAACCAAACATTAACTCAGCACCGAATTGCACAATATAACATACTCCTAATAGAAGATCAGACATTTAACCAAAATAGTTAACTACATCCAATTGTAGCACTTGTATTTGTTTGTCATGTATTTACTACAGCCAAATTCAATTTATTCCTCACATGTTATACAATAACAGAATACACCAACAACTATTGAACGTCGCATTGCAGAATTGAACCAAACAGTTAACTAAACACCACAACACAAATGAACCAAACGTTAGCAGAGTACCACATTGCACAATGTATAACAAACCAATCAAGCTTGACAACTTGGAAATATAGCAATTTTATTCGTTTCTCATGTATTTTCTAAAGATAAATTCGTTTTCTTTCTCACATGGAAGACAATACAAAATTGCAGCCTGAAGAATTAAACATCACATTTGTGGAATTGAACCAAATAGTTAAATGAAGATGACAACTAATTAACAAAATAGTTATTAAGTGAGCACCACACTACACGGCATATAGAACATACACACTAGGGCAACAGATTTCATGGTAAAATTAGATAGCACAATTCACTAGATTTTGTGAAGGAAAGGCAGGAGTAGCACACGCAACGGGTAAACCAAGCATGCTTAACTGGCGAAGCTAGCAAATGGCAAGGTGCTCCTCCAAGATCTGGGGGTCGGCACGAATGGTAGCCATCACGACCTCATCCGTGCGTGCGGCCGCGATTTGCTTCTCCGCTGCCAAGTGCTCCTTGAGACCCTCGATATACTGCGTGCACCGTGGCTTTGGGCCGCGCTTATTTGGTGGAGGGGTCAGTGATTTGGGTGGAAGGTGTCGCGCTCGCGCCGGTAGTTTGGGCATGAGGGATGTGGAAGGAGGAGGAGGATGGGGGTTGGGTGTGGATTACCTGCCTAGATAGACGAGGCCAAACAGCGTGAAGGAGGGTCACCGGCGAGGAGGCGGCGCTGCAAGAAAGGAGTGAAGGTTTCAACTTGGAAAGCAAGGTGGAAACAGGGGAAATGTGGCTTTTGGTAAGGGGGGGGGGACGGGGAGGTAGATATTTCCGCGGAAGCTGAAAATTTGGAATCGTTTCAGCGAAAAAACTGGTGTGCAAAGTGTAATCATACATGGTGCCTTATTCAGAACTGTGTATGATATGTGAACATCACAAACGATTCAGATAGCTTAACGCGTGTGTGATGAGTTTGAACATCAAAAAAATTTGTTCGAATTTCCATGGTTACAGTGGTCATCCACGTCATTGCATAATTTGGGTACCCAAAGGAGACTACAGCACAATCACACTTCTTAATCAAGCAAGTTCAGTAGTTAAACAGAACTAGCTAACCTAAATATTACTCTAACTAATTAAAGAACGTCGCTCATAATTAAACAAAACAAAAAGTACTACTACGGCTAGTGCTTGAGATGCCGTCTGTGGACTGTAGCCGACGCACCTTCTCGCATAAGCCATAGGCATACTATACATCGACGGTGCTCCAGGATATTTTGTGCTGCATGTGACACGGTTGGTGATAATAAACTGTGTGCGATCTACTTGATTTTTCATCTTGATTTGAATTACATAATGGGGTTACATCAGCAATGGACGGTGTTTGAATTGCTAGACCTTTTATCTGAAGTGAACATGCAACTATATGTGTGTTGTAAAAGAATTGGAATTATTCAGTGTTCGTTTGAACATTTTATATATAAAATTGTTTTTCTAGCCATTTCAGGTGCACAATTCAAAATTAAACTACATGCACATGCTCCGATACACCAACATGGGTTCTAAAATCATATATGTGTCCATGGGTTTATGCTTATGTCCCATGCAAGAAATGGGTATGAAATTCGAAAACCATGGTAACATGGCCCTCCCACAAACGTCGACGTGCTTGCTTTTGTAATTCTAGTAAATCCAAAATTCGTCCAGAATTCATGAAACTTGGCATGCTATCATGGTACAGCATCAACATGCCGTGGTAATTTTTTGTCCCATTTGGGGCAGGTTTGGGTATATGCTTCTCACAAACAAGAGCTTCTCACAAGAAGCCTCATGGTTTCAGTAGGGAACATTTCACCTTTCTAGATGAAACGATATCCATTGCCTCTTCTCGAGTTCAAATTTTGTCCTAGTGTCAAGATACAACAACCGGAGTGTTTGTTAATTTTTGTGATTTTTCAGGGTTCATTTGGACATTTTTATGCATTAATTGATTTTTCAATGCATTTATGTGCATAATTTAAATTTGAACTACATGCATATGCTCTAATGCATATAAATTGGTTGAAAAATTCAAATATGTGTTCTTGGTTGCATGCTTAGGTCCCATGGAAGAAATGGGAATGAATGTTAAGCACCCTGCCACGGTCACATGGCCGCAAACATTGAGATACCTGATTTTTAAATTCTAATAAATCCAAAATTCGTCTGAAATTCATGCATCTTGGCATGCTATCAGGAGCGGCCTGAACATGCAGTGGTAAAAAAATTCTCCCATTTGGGGTAGGTTTGGGTATATGCTTCTCACAAACCAGAGCTTCTCACAACAAGCATGTTGGTTTCGATCAGGAACGTCCCACCTTTGAGGACGAAACAATAGCCATTGCCTCTTATTGCTTTCAAAAACTTTCTCTTGTCAACATAGAACAACAGGAGTGTTGTGTCAATTTTTGTGATTTTTCGGCGTTTGTTTGGACATTGTTATGCATTAACTGAGTTTTCAATGCATTTATGTGCATAATTCAAATTTGAACGACATGCACATTCTTTAGTGCATATAAATTGGTTGAAAATCAAATCTTTGTCCTTGGGTGCATGCTTAGGTCCCATGCAAGAAATGGGAATGAATTTCAAACAGCAGGGCACCGTTGATGGCCGGCAAAACTTTGAGATACCTCGTTTTTAAATTCTAGTAAATCCAAAACTCGTCTGAAATTCATGAAACTTGGCATGCTGTCATGGAGCGGCATCAACATGCCCTGGTAAAGTTTTTGTACCATTTGGGGCAGGTTTGGTTATATGCTTCTCACAAACCAGAGCTTCTCACAACAAACATGATGGTTTCGGTAGGAAACGTCCCACCTTTAGGGATGAAGTGATATCCATTGCCTCCTATTGCTTTCAATTTTTTTCTCATGTGAACATAGAACAACAGGAGTGTTGTGTCAATATTTGTGATTTTTCAAGGTTTGTTTGGACATTTTTATGCATTAACTGAGTTTTCATTGCATTTATGTGCATAGTTCAAATTTGAACTACATGCACATGCTGCAGTGCATATAAATTGGTTGAAAAATCAAATCGGTGTCGTGGGGTGCATGCTTAGGTCCCATGAAAGATACGGGAATGAATTACAAACACCAGGGCACCATTGATTGCCGGCAAAATGTTGAGATACCTAGTTCCTAGAATCAAGTAAATCCAAAACTCGTCTAAAGTTCATGAAACTTGGCATGCTATCATGGAGCGGCATCAACATGCCTTGGTAATTTTTTGTCCCATTTGGGGCAGGTTTGGGTATATGCTTCTCATAAACCAGAGCTTCTCACAACAAGCATGATGGTTTCGGCAGGGAACGTCCCACCTTTGGGGATGATACGATATCCATTGCCTCTTCTTGCTTTCAAAAAATTTCTCGTGTCAACATCGATTAACATGAGTGTTGTGTCAATTTTTGTGTTTTTTTGCGGTATGTTTGGACATTTTTATGCATTAACTAAGTTTTCAATTCATTTATGTGCATAATTCAAATTTGAACTACATGCACATGCTCCAACGCATATAAATTGGTTGAAAAATCAAATCTATGTCCTTGGGTGCATGCTTAGGTTGCATGCAAGAAATGGGATTGAATTTCAAACACCGGGGCACCATTGATTGCCAGCAAAACGTTGAGATACATGGTTTTTAAATTCTAGTAAATCCAAAAATCGTCTGAAATTCATGAAACTTGGCATGCTATCATGGAGCGACATCAACATGCCGTGGTATATTTTCTGTCCCATTTGGGGCAGGTTTGGGTACATGCTTCTCACAAACCAGAGTTTCTCACAACAAGCATGATGGTTTCGGTGGGGAACGTCCCACCTTTGGGGATGAAACGATATCCATTGCCTCTTAGTGCTTTCAAAAAAATTCTCATGTCAACATATAACAACAAGAGTGTTGTGTCAATTTTTGTGATTTTTTGTGGTTCGTTTAGCCATTTTTATGCATTAATTGAGTTTTTAATGCAGTAATGTGCATAATTCAAATTTGAATGACATGCACATGCTTTAGTGCATATAAATTGGTTGAAAGATCAAATCTTTGTCCTTGGGTGCATGCTTAGGTCCCATGCAAGAAATGGGAATGAATTTCAAACACCAGGGCACCGTTGATTGCCGGCAAAACTTTGAGATACCTTGTTTTTAAATTCTATTAAATCCAAAACTCGTATAAATTCATGAAACTTGGCATGCTGTCATGGAGCGACATCAACATGCCGTGGTAAAGTTTTTGTCCCATTTGGGGCAGGTTTGGTTATATGCTTCTCACAAACCATAGCTTCTCACAACAAGCATGATGGTTTTGGCAGGGAACGTCCCACCTTTGGGGACGAAACGATATCCATTGCCTCTTCTTGCTTTCAAAATTTTTCTCGTGTCAACATAGATCAACAGGAGTGTTGTGTCAATTTTTGTGTTTTTTCGCGGTTCGTTTGGACATTTTTCTGCATTAACTTACTTTTCAATGCATTTATGTGCATAATTCAAATTTGAACTACATGCACATGCTCCAATGCATATAAATTGGTTGAAAAATCAAATCTGTGTCCTTGGGTGCATGCTTAGGTCGCATGCAAGAAATGGGATTGAATTTCAAACACCGGGGCAACATTGAGTGCCAGCAAAACATTGAGATACCTGGTTTTTAAATTCTAGTAAATCCAAAAATCGTCTAAAATTCATGAAACTTGGCATGCTATCATGGAGCGGCATCAACATGCCCTGGTAAAAAATTTCTCCCATTTGGGGCAGGTTTGGGTACATGCTTGTCACAAACCAGAGCTTCACACAACAAGCATGATGGTTTCGGCAGGGAACGTCCCACCTTTGGGGATGATACGATATCCATTGCCTCTTCTTGCTTTCAAAAAATTTCTCGTGTCAACATCGATCAACAGGAGTGTTGTGTCAATTTTTGTGTTTTTTTGCGGTATGTTTGGACATTTTTATGCATTAACTAAGTTTTCAATTCATTTATGTGCATAATTCAAATTTGAACTAGATGCACATGCTCCAACGCATATAAATTGGTTGAAAAATCAAATCTATGTCCTTGGGTGCATGCTTAGGTTGCATGCAAGAAATGGGATTGAATTTCAAACACCGGGGCACCATTGATTGCCAGCAAAACGTTGAGATACATGGTTTTTAAATTCTAGTAAATCCAAAAATCGTCTGAAATTCATGAAACTTGGCATGCTATCATGGAGCGACATCAACATGCCGTGGTATATTTTCTGTCCCATTTGGGGCAGGTTTGGGTACATGCTTCTCACAAACCAGAGTTTCTCACAACAAGCATGATGGTTTCGGTGGGGAACGTCCCACCTTTGGGGATGAAACGATATCCATTGCCTCTTAGTGCTTTCAAAAAAATTCTCATGTCAACATATAACAACAAGAGTGTTGTGTCAATTTTTGTGATTTTTTGTGGTTCGTTTAGCCATTTTTATGCATTAATTGAGTTTTTAATGCAGTAATGTGCATAATTCAAATTTGAATGACATGCACATGCTTTAGTGCATATAAATTGGTTGAAAGATCAAATCTTTGTCCTTGGGTGCATGCTTAGGTCCCATGCAAGAAATGGGAATGAATTTCAAACACCAGGGCACTGTTGATTGCCGGCAAAACTTTGAGATACCTTGTTTTTAAATTTTATTAAATCCAAAACTCGTATAAATTCATGAAACTTGGCATGCTGTCATGGAGCGACATCAACATGCTGTGGTAAAGTTTTTGTCCCATTTGGGGCAGGTTTGGTTATATGCTTCTCACAAACCATAGCTTCTCACAACAAGCATGATGGTTTTGGCAGGGAACGTCCCACCTTTGGGGACGAAACGATATCCATTGCCTCTTCTTGCTTTCAAATTTTTTCTCGTGTCAACATAGATCAACAGGAGTGTTGTGTCAATTTTTGTGTTTTTTCGCGGTTCGTTTGGACATTTTTCTGCATTAACTTACTTTTCAATGCATTTATGTGCATAATTCAAATTTGAACTACATGCACATGCTCCAATGCATATAAATTGGTTGAAAAATCAAATCTGTGTCCTTGGGTGCATGCTTAGGTCGCATGCAAGAAATGGGATTGAATTTCAAACACCGGGGCAACATTGAGTGCCAGCAAAACATTGAGATACCTGGTTTTTAAATTCTAGTAAATCCAAAAATCGTCTAAAATTCATGAAACTTGGCATGCTATCATGGAGCGGCATCAACATGCCCTGGTAAAAAATTTCTCCCATTTGGGGCAGGTTTGGGTACATGCTTGTCACAAACCAGAGCTTCACACAACAAGCATGATGGTTTCGGCAGGGAACGTCCCACCTTTGGGGACAAAACAATATCCATTACCTCTTCTTTCTTTCAAATTTTTTCTCGTGTCAACATAGAACAACAAGAGTGTTGTGTCAATTTTTGTGATTTTTCGGTGTTCGTTTGGCCATTTTTATGCATTAACTGAGTTTTTAATGCATTAATGTGCATAATTCAAATTTGAACTACGTGCACATGCTCAAGTGCATATAAATTGGTTGAAAAATCAAATCTGTGTCCTTGGGTGCATGCTTAGGTCCAATGCAAGAAATGGGAATGAATTTCAAACACTAGGGCACCGTTGATTGCCGGCAAAACATTGAGATACCTGGTTTTTAATTTCTAGTAAATCCAAAACTCGTCTAAAATTCATGAAATTGGCATGCTATCATGGAGCGGCATCAACATGCCATGGTAAAATAGTTGTCCCATTTTGGGCACGTTTGGGTATATGCTTCTCACAAACCATAGCTTCTCACAACAAGCATGATGGTTTCGGTAGGGAACGGCCCACCTTTGGGGATGAAATGATATCCATAGCCTCTTATTGCTTTCCAAAAAAATTCTCGTGTTAACATAGAACAACGTGAGTGTTGTGTCAATTTTTGTGATTTTTCGGGGTTCGTTTGGACATTTTTATGCATTAACTGAGTTTTCAATGCATTTATGTGCATAATTCAAAGTTGAACTACATGCACATGCTCCATCGCATATAAATTGGTTGAAAAATCAAATAGGTGTCCTTAGGTGCATGCCTAGGTCCCATGCAAGAAATGGGAATGAATTTTAAACACCAGGGCACCGTTGATTGCCGACAAAACTTTGAGATACCTCATTTTTAAATTCTATTAAATCCAAAACTCATCTAAAATTCATGAAACTTGGCATGCTATCATGGAGCGGCATCAACATGCCGTGGTAAAGTTTTTGTCCCATTTGGGGCAGGTTTGGTTATATGCTTCTCACAAACCATAGCTTCTCACAACAAGCATGATGGTTTCGGCAGGGAACGTCCCACCTTTGGGGATGAAACTATATCCATTGCCTCTTCTTGCTTTCAAAAATTTTCTTGTGTCAACATAGATCAACAGGAGTGTTGTGTCAATTTTGTGTTTTTTCGCGGTTCGTTTGGACATTTTTCTGCATTAACTTAGATTTCAATGCATTTATGTGCATAATTCAAATTTGAACTACGTGCACATGCTCCAATGCATATAAATTGGTTGAAAAATCAAATCTGTGTCCTTGGGTGCATGCTTAGGTCGCATGCAAGAAATGGGATTGAATTTCAAACACCAGGGCACCATTGATTGCCAGCAAAACATTGAGATACGCGTTTTTTAAATTCTAGTAAATCCATAAATCGTCTGAAATTCATGAAACTTGGCATGCTATCATGGAGCGGCATCAACATGCCGTGGTAAAACTTTTGTCCCATTTGGGGCAGGTTTGGGTACATGCTTCTCACAAACCAGAGCTTCTCACAACAAGCATGATGGTTTCGGTAGGGAACGTCCCACCTTTGGGGACGAAACGATATCCATTGCCTCTTCTTGATTTCAAAATTTTTCTCGTATCAACATAGAACAACAAGGGTGTTGTGTCAATTTTTGTGATTTTTTGGGGTTCGTTTGGCCATTTTTATGCATTAACTGAGTTTTGAATGCATTAATGTGCATAATTCAAATTTCAACTACGTGCACATGCTCAAGTGCATATAAATTGGCTGAAAAATCAAATCTGTGTCCTTGGGTGCATGCTTAGGTCCAATGCAAGAAGTGGGAACGACTTTCAAACACCAGGGCACCGTTGATTGCCGGCAAAACATTGAGATACCTGGTTTTTAAATTCTAGTAAATCCAAAAATCGTCTGAAATTCATGAAACTTGGCATGCTATCATGGAGTGGCATCAACATGCCGTGGTAAAATTTTTATCCCATTTGGGGTAGGTTTGGGTACATGCTTCTCACAAACCAGAGCTTCTCACAACAAGCATGATGGTTCCGATAGGGAACGTCCCACCTTTGGGGACGACACAATATCCATTGCCTCTTCTTGATTTCAAAATTTTTCTCGTGTCAACATAGAACAACAAAAGTGTTGTGTCAATTTTTGTTATTTTTCGGGGTTCGTTTGGCCATTTTTATGCATTAACTGAGTTTTTAATGCATTAATGTGCATATTTCAAATTTGAACTACGTGCACATTCTCAAGTGCATATAAATTTGTTGAAAAATCAAATCTGTGTCCTTGGGTGCATGCTTAGGTCCAATGCAAGAAGTGGGAATGAATTTCAAACACTAGGGCACCGTTGATTGCCGGCAAAACATTGAGATACCTGGTTTTTAAATTCTAGTAAATCCAAAACTTGTCTAAAATTCATGAAACTTGGCATGCTATCGAGGAGCGACATCAACATGCCATGGTAAAAAATTTGTCCCATTTGGGGCAGGTTTGGGTATATGCTTCTCACAAACCATCGCTTCTCACAACAAGCATGATGGTTTGAGTAGGGAACGGCCCACCTTTGGGGATGAAATGATATCCATAGCCTCTTATTGCTTTCCAAAAAATTCTCGTGTCAACATAGAACAAAATGAGTGTTGTGTCAATTTTTATGATTTTTTGGGGTTCGTTTGGACATTTTTAATCATTAACTGAGTTTTCAATGCATTTATGTGCATAATTCAAAGTTGAACTACATGCCCATGCTCCATTGCATATAAATTGGTTGAAAAATCAAATAGGCATCCTTAGGTGCATGCCTCGGTCCCATGCAAGAAATGGGAATGAATTTCAAACACCAGGGAAGTGTTGATTGCCGGCAAAACATTGAGATGCCTGGTTTTTAAATTTTAGTAAATCCAAAACTCGTCTGAAATTCATGAAACTTGGCATGCTATCATGGAGCGGCATCAACATGCCGTGGTAAATTTTTTTTCCCATTTGGGGCAGGTTTGGGTACATGCTTCTCACAAACCAGAGCTTCTCACAACAAGCATGATGGTTTCGGTAGGGAACGTCCCACCTTTGGGGTTGAAATGATATCCATTACCTCTTCTTGCTTTCAAAATTTTTCTCGTGTCAACATAGAACAACAAGGGTGCTGTGTCAATTTTTGTGATTTTTCGGGGTTCGTTTGGCCATTTTTATGCATTAACTGAGTTTTGAATGCATTAATGTGCGTAATTCAAACTTCAACTACGTTCACATGCTCAAGTGCATATAAATTGGTTGAAAAATCAAATCTGTGTCCTTGGGTGCATGCTTAGGTCCAATGCAAGAAATGGGAATGAATTTCAAACACCAGGGCACCGTTGATTGCCGGCAAAACATTGAGATACCTGGTTTTTAAATTCTAGTAAATCTAAAAATCGTCTGAAATTCATGAAACTTGGCATGCTATCATGGAGCGGCATCAACATGCCGTGGTAAAAGTTTTGTCCCATTTGGGGTAGGTTTGGGTACATGCTTCTCACAAACCAGAGCTTCTCACAACAAGCATGATGGTTTCGGTAGGGAACGTCCCACCTTTGGGGACGACACAATATCCATTGCCTCTTCTTGATTCAAAAATTTTCTCGTGTCAACATAGAACAACAAGAGTGTTGTGTCAATTTTTGTGATTTTTCGGGGTTCATTTGGCCATTTTTATGCATTAACTGAGTTTTTATTGCATTAATGTGCATATTTCAAATTTGAACTACGTGCACATTCTCAAGTGCATATAAATTGGTTGAAAAATCAAATCTGTGTCCTTGGGTGCATGCTTAGGTACAATGCAAGAAGTGGGAATGAATTTCAAACACCAGGGCACCGTTGATTGCCGGCAAAACGTTGAGATACCTGGTTTTTAAATTCTAGTAAATCCAAAACTTGTCTAAAATTCAATGAACTTGGCATGCTATCAAGGAGCGGCATCAACATGCCATGGTAAAAATTTTGTCCCATTTGGGCAGGTTTGGGTATATGCTTCTCACAAACCATAGCTTCTCACAACAAGCATGATGGTTTGAGTAGGGAACGGCCCACCTTTGGGGATGAAATGATATCCATAGCCTCTTATTGCTTTCCAAAAAATTCTCGTGTCAACATAGAACAAAATGAGTGTTGTGTCAATTTTTATGATTTTTTGGGGTTCGTTTGGACATTTTTATGCATTAACTGAGTTTTCAATGCATTTATGTGCATAATTCAAAGTTGAACTACATGCCCATGCTCCATTGCATATAAATTGGTTGAAAAATCAAATAGGTGTCCTTAGGTGCATGCCTCGGTCCCATGCAAGAAACGGGAATGAATTTCAAACACCATGGAAGTGTTGATTGTCGGCAAAACATTGAGATGCCTGGTTTTTAAATTTTAGTAAATCCAAAACTCGTCTGAAATTCATGAAACTTGGCATGCTATCATGGAGCGGCATCAACATGTCGTGGTAAAATTTTTGTCCCATTTGGGGCAGGTTTGGGTACATGCTTCTCACAAACCAGAGCTTCTCACAACAAGCATGATGGTTTCGGTAGGGAACGTCCCACCTTTGGGGACGAAACGATATCCATTGCCTCTTATTGCTTTCAAAATTTTTCTCGTGTCAACATAGAACAACAGGAGTGTTGTGTCAATTTTTTTGATTTTTCGGGGTTCGTTTGGCCATTTTTATGCATTAGCTGAGTTTTTAATGCATTTATGTGAATAATTCAAATTTGAACTACATGCGCATACTCCAATGCATATAAATTGGTTGAAAAATCATATTTGTGTCCTTGGGTGCATGCTTAGGTCCCATGCAAGAAATGTGAATGAATTTCAAACACCAGGGCACCGTTGATTGCCGGCAAAATGTTGAGATACTTTATTTTTAAATTCTAGTAAATCCAAAACTCGTCTGAAATTTATGAAACTTGGCATGCTATCATGGAATGGCAGTCGACATGCTGTGGTATTTTTCGTGTCCATTTTGAGAGAAGGTGCACCTTAATAATGACAACCACAAAGGCATTTTGAAAGAATAGCTGCCACTTTAATATCTCAAACCTTTGTATAAATCAAACCTTGTGCGTTCTATTAACTATTCACGTGACGCCACGTGTCTTGGTTTTAATGGCTATCGGAGGTTCCGTGCGGACAGCTACTTGACCTTCACTGCACGGGAGGCGTGCGAGTGCAGTCCGATGTGCATGCTGATCGAGAGGCGTGCAAGCTGTCCTCGAATGCGCAGGATCACAGGGAAGCTTGCGAGCTGTATGATGCGCAGGATCACTGGGAAGCGAGCCCTATAAATTCCATGGCCGCCTACCTTCCTCTCCGTGTGTGCGCCCCCCTCAGCGGCATGGGACGCCGCCATTGAACGCTTCCTCTCAGCGCCGCATTGAAGACTTCAACAACGGCATCCCGGAGGACGACAACGATGGCACGGCATGCCGCCTCCGCCACCGCCGGAAATAGTTTCTTTTCTTGGGTTTAATACTGTATCTCGATCATTTGAATATAAATTTGCAGGATGACTGAATGAAAGATATGGTTTGGGAGAACTTGTGTTTTTCTCTCTTAATGTACAGTCTTCTCAAACGATTTTCTTTTGAAAAAAATGTCAATGATTTTTAAATATAAAACACTCATCGCAAACGTTTTAGTTAGAACACCCGTATGCAAATCAACAGCTTCCCAGGAAGCCAAGGGAAAATGTGGCGAGCAGGATTTGTGCAACACTTGATCGCAAACGTTTTAGATAGAACACTCGTATGCAAAGTGAGAGGAGGATTTTGTGGAGCTCTTCAAAGCAATCAATTCTTTTGGATGACCCGTGTGCAACCACTTACGAACAATTTGGTAAGATTTGCATCTGTCATATTGGGTATGTTGCCATTTGTCAAACTGGAAAGATTGACATTTGTTGATCTAGTGACATTGCCATTTGTCAAACTTGTAACACTAAAATTTGTGAAATCCAAAACTCGTCTAAAATTCATGAAATTGGCATGCTATCATGGAGCGGCATCAACATGCCATGGTAAAATAGTTGTCCCATTTTGGGCACGTTTGGGTATATGCTTCTCACAAACCATAGCTTCTCACAACAAGCATGATGGTTTCGGTAGGGAACGGCCCACCTTTGGGGATGAAATGATATCCATAGCCTCTTATTGCTTTCCAAAAAATTCTCGTGTTAACATAGAACAACATGAGTGTTGTGTCAATTTTTGTGATTTTTCGGGGTTCGTTTGGACATTTTTATGCATTAACTGAGTTTTCAATGCATTTATGTGCATAATTCAAAGTTGAACTACATGCACATGCTCCATCGCATATAAATTGGTTGAAAAATCAAATAGGTGTCCTTAGGTGCATGCCTAGGTCCCATGCAAGAAATGGGAATGAATTTCAAACACCAGGGCACCATTGATTGCCGGCAAAACTTTGAGATACCTCATTTTTAAATTCTATTAAATCCAAAACTCATATAAAATTCATGAAACTTGGCATGCTATCATGGAGCGGCATCAACATGCCGTGGTAAAGTTTTTGTCCCATTTGGGGCAGGTTTGGTTATATGCTTCTCACAAACCATAGCTTCTCACAACAAGCATGATGGTTTCGGCAGGGAACGTCCCACCTTTGGTGATGAAACTATATCCATTGCCTCTTCTTGCTTTCAAAAATTTTCTTGTGTCAACATAGATCAACAGGAGTGTTGTGTCAATTTTTGTGTTTTTTCGCGGTTCGTTTGGACATTTTTCTGCATTAACTTAGATTTCAATGCATTTATGTGCATAATTCAAATTTGAACTACGTGCACATGCTCCAATGCATATAAATTGGTTGAAAAATCAAATCTGTGTCCTTGGGTGCATGCTTAGGTCACATGCAAGAAATGGGATTGAATTTCAAACACCAGGGCACCATTGATTGCCAGCAAAACATTGATATACGCGTTTTTTAAATTCTAGTAAATCCATAAATCGTCTGAAATTCATGAAACTTGGCATGCTATCATCGAGCGGCATCAACATGCCATGGTAAAATTTTTGTCCCATTTGGGGCAGGTTTGGGTACATGCTTCTCACAAACCAGAGCTTCTCACAACAAGCATGATGGTTTCGGTAGGGAACGTCCCACCTTTGGGGACGAAACATATCCATTGCCTCTTCTTGATTTCAAAATTTTTCTCGTGTCAACATAGAACAACAAGGGTGTTGTGTCAATTTTTGTGATTTTTCGGGGTTCGTTTGGCCATTTTTATGCATTAACTGAGTTTTGAATGCATTAATGTGCATAATTCAAATTTCAACTACGTGCACATGCTCAAGTGCATATAAATTGGCTGAAAAATCAAATCTGTGTCCTTGGGTGCATGCTTAGGTCCAATGCAAGAAGTGGGAACAAATTTCAAACACCAGGGCACAGTTGATTGTCGGCAAAACATTGAGATACCTGGTTTTTAAATTCTAGTAAATCCAAAAATCGTCTGAAATTCATGAAACTTGGCATGCTATCATGGAGCGGCATCAACATGCCGTGGTAAAATTTTTATCCCATTTGGGGTAGGTTTGGGTACATGCTTCTCACAAACCAGAGCTTCTCACAACAAGCATGATGGTTTCGATAGGGAACGTCCCACCTTTGGGGACGACACAATATCCATTGCCTCTTCTTGATTTCAAAATTTTTCTCGTGTCAACATAGAAGAACAAGAGTGTTGTGTCAATTTTTGTGATTTTTCGGGGTTCGTTTGGCCATTTTTATGCATTAACTGAGTTTTTAATGCATTAATGTGCATATTTCAAACTCGAACTACGTGCACATTCTCAAGTGCATATAAATTTGTTGAAAAATCAAATCTGTGTCCTTGGGTGCATGCTTAGGTCCAATGCAAGAAGTGGGAATGAATTTCAAACACTAGGGCACCGTTGATTGCCGGCAAAACGTTGAGATACCTGGTTTTTAAATTCTAGGAAATCCAAAACTTGTCTAAAATTCATGAAACTTGGCATGCTATCAAGGAGCGACATCAACATGCCATGGTAAAAATTTTGTCCCATTTGGGGCAGGTTTGGGTATATGCTTCTCACAAACCATCGCTTCTCACAACAAGCATGATGGTTTGAGTAGGGAACGGCCCACCTTTGGGGATGAAATGATATCCATAGCCTCTTATTGCTTTCCAAAAAAATCTCGTGTCAACATAGAACAAAATGAGTGTTGTGTCAATTTTTATGATTTTTTGGGGTTCGTTTGGACATTTTTATGCATTAACTGATTTTTCAATGCATTTATGTGCATAATTCAAAGTTGAACTACATGCCCATGCTCCATTGCATATAAATTGGTTGAAAAATCAAATAGGCGTCCTTAGGTGCATGCCTCGGTCCCATGCAAGAAATGGGAATGAATTTCAAACACCAGGGAAGTGTTGATTGCCGGCAAAACATTGAGATGCCTGGTTTTTAAATTTTAGTAAATCCAAAACTCGTCTAAAATTCATGAAACTTGGCATGCTATCATGGAGCGGCATCAACATGCCGTGGTAAATTTTTTTTCCCATTTGGGGCAGGTTTGGGTACATGCTTCTCACAAACCAGAGCTTCTCACAACAAGCATGATGGTTTCGGTAGGGAACGTCCCACCTTTGGGGATGAAACGATATCCATTACCTCTTCTTGCTTTCAAAATTTTTCTCGTGTCAACATAGAACAACAAGGGTGTTGTGTCAATTTTTGTGATTTTTCGGGGTTCGTTTGGCCATTTTTATGCATTAACTGAGTTTTGAATGCATTAATGTGCATAATTCAAACTTCAACTACGTGCACATGCTCAAGTGCATATAAATTGGTTGAAAAATAAAATTTTTGTCCTTGGGTGCATGCTTAGGTCCAATGCAAGAAATGCGAATGAATTTCAAACACCAGGGCACCGTTGATTGCCGGCAAAACATTGAGATACCTGGTTTTTAAATTCTAGTAAATCCAAAAATCGTCTGAAATTCATGAAACTTGGCATGCTATCATGGAGCGGCATCAACATGCCGTGGTAAAAGTTTTGTCCCATTTGGGGTAGGTTTGGGTACATGCTTCTCACAAACCAGAGCTTCTCATAACAAGCATGATGGTTTCGGTAGGGAACGTCCCACCTTTGGGGACGACACAATATCCATTGCCTCTTCTTGATTCAAAATTTTTCTCGTGTCAACATAGAACAACAAGAGTGTTGTGTCAATTTTTGTGATTTTTCGGGGTTCGTTTTGCCATTTTTATGCATTAACTGAGTTTTTAATGCATTAATGTGCATATTTCAAATTTGAACTACGTGCACATTCTCAAGTGCATATAAATTGGTTGAAAAATCAAATATGTGTCCTTGGGTGCATGCTTAGGTACAATGCAAGAAGTGGGAATGAATTTCAAACACCAGGGCACCGTTGATTGCCGGCAAAACGTTGAGATACCTGGTTTTTAAATTCTAGTAAATCCAAAACTTGTCTAAAATTCAATGAACTTGGGATGCTATCAAGGAGCGGCATCAACATGCCATGGTAAAATTTTTGTCCCATTTGGGCAGATTTGGGTATATGCTTCTCACAAACCATAGCTTCTCACAACAAGCATGATGGTTTGAGTAGGGAACGGCCCACCTTTGGGGATGAAATGATATCCATAGCCTCTTATTGCTTTCCAAAAAATTCTCGTGTCAACATAGAACAAAATGAGTGTTGTGTCAATTTTTATGATTTTTTGGGGTTCGTTTGGACATTTTTATGCATTAACTGAGTTTTCAATGCATTTATGTGCATAATTCAAAGTTGAACTACATGCCCATGCTCCATTGCATATAAATTGGTTGAAGAATCAAATAGGTGTCCTTAGGTGCATGCCTCGGTCCCATGCAAGAAATGGGAATGAATTTCAAACACCAGGGAAGTGTTGATTGCCGGCAAAACATTGAGATGCCTGGTTTTTAAATTTTAGTAAATCCAAAACTCGTCTGAAATTCATGAAACTTGGCATGCTATCATGGAGCGGCATCAACATGCCATGGTAAAATTTTTGTCCCATTTGGGGCAGGTTTGGGTACATGCTTCTCACAAACCAGAGCTTCTCACAACAAGCATGATGGTTTCGGTAGGAAACGTCCCACCTTTGGGGACGAAACGATATCCATTGCCTCTTATTGCTTTCAAATTTTTTCTCGTGTCAACATAGAACAACAGGAGTGTTGTGTCAATTTTTTCGATTTTTCGGGGTTCGTTTGGCCATTTTTATGCATTAACTGAGTTTTTAATGCATTTATGTGCATAATTCAAATTTGAACTACATGCGCATACTCCAATGCATATAAATTGGTTGAAAAATCATATTTGTGTCCTTGGGTGCATGCTTAGGTCCCATGCAAGAAATGTGAATGAATTTCAAACACCAGGGCACCGTTGATTGCCGGCAAAACGTTGAGATACTTTATTTTTAAATTCTAGTAAATCCAAAACTCGTCTGAAATTTATGAAACTTGGCATGCTATCATGGAATGGCAGTCGACATGCTGTGGTATTTTTCGTGTCCATTTTGAGAGAAGGTGCACCTTAATAATGACAACCACAAAGGCATTTTGAAAGAATAGCTGCCACTTTAATATCTCAAACCTTTGTATAAATCAAACCTTGTGCGTTCTATTAACTATTCACGTGACAACACGTGTCTTGGTTTTAATGGCTATCGGAGGTTCCGTGCGGATAGCTACTTGACCTTCACTGCACTGGAGGCGTGCGAGTGCAGTCCGATGCGCATGCTGATCGAGAGGCGTGCAAGCTGTCCTCGAATGCGCAGGATCACAGGGAAGCTTGCGAGCTGTATGATGCGCAGGATCACTGGGAAGCGAGCCCTATAAATTCCATGGCCGCCTACCTTCCTCTCCGTGTGTGCGCCCCCCTCAGCGGCATGGGACGCCACCATTGAACGCTTCCTCTCAGCGCCGCATTGAAGACTTCAACAACGGCATCCCGGAGGACGACAACGATGGCACGGCACGCCGCCTCCGCCACCGCCGGAAATAGTTTCTTTTCTTGGGTTTAATACTGTATCTCGATCATTTGAATATAAATTTGCAGGATGACTAAATGAAAGATATGGTTTGGGAGAACTTGTGTTTTTCTCTCTTAATGTACAGTATTATCAAACGATTTTCTTTTGAAAAAAATGTCAATGGTTTTTAAATATAAAACACTCATCGCAAACGTTTTAGTTAGAACACCCGTATGCAAATCAACAGCTTCCCAGGAAGCCAAATGTGGCGAGCAGGATTTGTGCAACACTTGATCGCAAACGTTTTAGATAGAACACTCGTATGCAAAGTGAGAGGAGGATTTTGTGCAGCTCTTCAAAGCAATCAATTCTTTTGGATGACTCGTGTGCAACCACTTACGAACAATTTGGTAAGATTTGCATCTGTCATATTGGGTATGTTGCCATTTGTCAAACTGGAAAGATTGACATTTGTTGATCTAGTGACATTGCCATTTGTCAAACTTGTAACACTATGATTTTTCAAAATAGGAAGCTAAAAATCACTAGCAGTATCTAATTTTTGCAACTAAAATTCAGTAATTAAGCATAGATTTCATTCATAGATTAAGCAGTCATTCTTAATTTATACAAACTATTCAAATCGCAGCTGAACCGACCAAACTTTTCCCCAATTTTTGCCATCCATGTATAGAAATAGCTAGTTCAACTATATATACTAGCTAATTTTAAGTACGTTGTATAGTTCCGCGACATCTATAGTCAGATGAACTGAACAAAATAGCCCCTAAATACTACTACTACTATGGAGGGGATTTGCATTACTTTCGGCTGCCTCTCCTCTACCGAGCGCGCTCAATAAGAGGTAGAGGAGGAGGAGCCTAGCGACAAGCTGGAAAATTACAATACAGTGCCTGCCGCTGCTGCAGCTTCAGCGACGCTCACCTTGAATGCTCTCTGCCGCTCCAGAAGACCCCTCTCAAAGCGGTGGTTCTCCTCCTAGATCTCCTGATTCCTCACCTTTGAGGCACGTGTGCCGCGGCCACGGCGGAGGTAAGGCTCTTTGCATGCTCGACCAGGCGCTCCTCCTCCTCCCACACGAACTCGGTGTAGCGCACAAGGTCGTTGACGCACGTGCGGGCATCCACCTCCGGCTCCCGCCTTCAGATGGTGGTGGCGGAGCGGGTGATGACCCTGGCAGACGATGGTGGGCTGGCAGCCATGGCGGCCGATGATGGGGTGGCGGCCATGACCACCACCTCCCGCCTTCGGGACATGGTGGCAAAGCGGGTGATGGGCACGGTGGCCGGCAGTGGGGTGGCGGCCACGACGGCTACCTCCCGCTTTCAGGCCGGGCGGCGGAGCGGGAGATGGACCTGGCTTTCGATGTAGGTGTGGCGGCCACGACGGCCGGCAACAGCTGCCGACGGGTAGCGGCGGCGGAGCGTGTGATGGGTGTTCCGTGCACACCCAATAGGGACGCCATGCGCACTACACTACGTCGGGGACTGCGCCGCCGCCGCCGTGGTGTAGCCTCCCAGCGTTAGCTGTCCTCTAGTGATGGTGGAGTGGCTGAGCGACGATGACGGACCGGTGCCATTGGCGATTATGAGAGAAGCATACGAGATAAGCTACAGGGACGGAGGGGAAAATGCGACGCAGGACTCGCCGACCGTGAGGTTTTATATAGCAGGCCGGTAAGCATTGGGATTTTGGGGGGTTTCACCGAGTCGGGCAGGATGCTTGCGCGGGAACCTGCGAGGTTGCACGGGAATAGGCTCACCGATGATACATAGGCGCCACCGTTTGGCCAAAAGAACGCCCCCGTGTGCTGCGCAAGCTTGCGGTAAGCCGTCTGCAGCAGCGGGGTGACAAGATGTGCGAGAAGAGGACAGAAGGCCACGTACACATATGGTTAATAAAAAAACATTTGCAATTTAATTACCTACTATACCCCCATACTGGTTTAAGTATGATTTAACTAATAAAATACGAATGCATGTCGCCAAATATTATATAGTTAGATTCATATTTGAACATAGTTTCCAATCATATAATTTTTATAACATGCAATAACATTTTGTTGTTCAAATTTGAGGGCAAAGTATGGCACATAATATAAAGAGGACTATAGACTTGACAGAGGTAGTAGCACGCGGCCGCTCTCTACGCAATGACACAATTGTCGGCCGGCTTGTAGGCAACCATTTCCTGCGTGTTCAACTGCTCTATGTGTGTGGTTGTTTGCGGTTCAGGCTGCCGCGGCATGCTCTGCTCGCGTCCCACAGTGTGCGCTATGCTCTCACGTCCCTCCGGGTGCTCTTC
The DNA here is from genome assembly GCF_002162155.2 of Triticum dicoccoides. NCBI lineage: Eukaryota > Viridiplantae > Streptophyta > Magnoliopsida > Poales > Poaceae > Triticum > Triticum dicoccoides. Next base: position 403,017,078 of record NC_041386.1, read on the forward strand.
CCTTGTCCCTCCACACGCGCTGCGAGTGTTTGGGGCCGGCGCACGATCAAACACGTTCGTGTGCATGCGGTTGCGCCAAGCGCGCCACGATGATGCAGTTACCCGCTGCAAAAACTTCCATGCGTACGCGCTGAGAATCCACGCCGCCTGGCCCCCTTTTATTCCTGTGGCCATTTACCTTCCTCTCTTGTCTCACACGACACAGTAAGCGCATGCACGAGGACACATACAGAGAGGACATCCAGCGGTTCCAATGGCGCTCCCCGTGGCTCCAATGGCGCTCCCAGCGGCCGCCGATGACAACGGCGGGCAGTTCACCACACGACATGTTGTGGACACCCACGTGAGGGGGAAGGTTCTCTCAGTGGTGTACACGAATGATCCAGTCTCGGTGGAGAGCTCCATCCAAACTATGGAGCAGTTCCCTGCCGAGGACAATTACCAAGTGGTCGGCTTCGACCTCGAGTACACCATGGGTCATGCCGGGCACGATCAAAAGGTTATTGTTGCCTAGTTGTGCTTGCGACATGACGTCCTCGTATACCACTACCACCTGGCCACAAGGCCTTGCGAGCATTTCTCCAGGTTTATCAACAGCTCCGACTACAGTTTCGCTATGGTGGACACCACCAACGATCTAAAAGGGCTCAAGGTTTCGGGCTTGAAATGCCCGAATCTTTTCAACATCCAGTGCCAATACACGGTCTGGGGCAGCGACAAAAACAAATTGAACTCCCTGGTTGACCTCACCTCCGCCATCATCGACCCCTACTACATGAAGATGAAGAATGGGAGCAATAAGGAGAAGAACGCCTGGCACAGTGTGTGGCATGAGAGACTGGATGAACAACATAGCAAGTATGCGGCCATGGACACGTACACAAGCTATGGGATGTATGGGCGGATCGTTGACAAGAGGAAGTGTCTTCTCATGCCCTAGACCAGGGATTGAGCCATAGAGCAGTGGCGAGAGCATCACAAGAAGTGGATGACTAGACGATCGTTTTTCCTACTTTAGAATGCATGCAAATGTTTATTCAGGTGTGTGCGAATGATCTATATAGTCACTTATGTAATTGGATGTTTATTTCAGTTATATATATACATGTTATTCTTCTATAGACAGAGCAAATCACACGGCTTATTAGCAGCAATCGTCTGTGTTATTACTAGTCTTCGCACACATTTATGATTACGAACCTGTTTGCCGCATATCACACACTTCTTTTTCAGTTGAACCGTTTCCATTGAGTTGCCTAATCAAACATAGTTCATCCAAGTGAATCGTATGCTATATATCGCACAAACCTTCATCTGGCTGCCCATTTCTTTTTTTCCTCCTCATCGCAAACAGTTAATTGAACTGAACCATATGCCCTACATCGCACATGCAACTAAAATCTGAACCGTGTTTGATGCATCCGTCATCGCAAATGTTTCACACCTTTTTTGATGGTTTTTTTACACCACCATTTGCGATTATGGCATTGCACACAGTTTCGTCGAAGTGTCTCTGATCGTAGTGTCGCATTTTGACCATCCTACTGTAGTGATAGGTGGTCGTGGTTTCCCATGACATCTCCACATAAGCAAATTTATTCTCATGAATAGTGATGGGAGCAAACTCAACAAAATAACTATCATGTGATACTTGATTGACACAATCAAATTGAAAATTAAAAATACGATGACAAGTTTCATGGTTACCATTACTCTTTATAGCATACATGTCATCACCATAATCATCATAGATAGCAACTTTGTTGTCATAATCAATTGGAACCTCTTCCAAAATAGTGGATTCATCTTTTAATAAACTCACGACCTATCCAAATCCACTTTCATAATTATAATTATCATAAATAGCAGGCAAGCTATCATCGTAATAAATTTTCTCAACAAAACTTGGGGGACTAAAAATATAATATTCATCAAATATAGCATCCCAAAGCTTATGGCTTTGCATATCATTAGCATCATTCACTAATGGAATCAATAACTTTGCTGTAAGCCGCTTCTTTGCCGTCAGAGGAAGCCCGACAGCAAAGAAGCAGCTGACGACAAAGAAAGTTTTTGTCGTCATCTCCGTCTTTGCTGTCAGCTAGCTGATGGCATAGAACCTATGTCATCCGCTAGCGGACAAGAAAGAGGCAGGGTGGGCTGATAGTGAGGGGCAACTAATGGCCACTTTCTTTGCCGTCTGCTAGCAGACGACAAATAAAGTTCTTAAACTAACATCCGTTAGGTAGGCTCTTTGTCGTCTGCTAGAAGATGGCAAAGAATTGCCCTAACTAAAAATCAAACACGCCGGCGCGCCAGACCACTCTCTCTGTCCCCTTTCTCCTCCCCGAGCCCGAGCTGCCGCCGCCCCATGCCACCCCCATCACCGGCTTCCCCACCCCCATGTCACCACCGCCCTGCGCCACCCACATCGCTGCGCCTCCCCAACGACCCCCTCTCTGCCCCATGCCAACCCCGCCGCCTCGCCGCCCCCGCTGCCCCGGCGACCCCGACCTCGAGCGCTCCTCTCCCTCAAGTAAGTGTGCCCGGTCTTTATGGTGCCCCAATTGCACTTTTGATGCATTGATTTGGTCACTATCTCCGCCTAGGTTTCAAAATCTGTTATTATCTTTGTGTTATGTTCATATGTACAGTTCTACTTAGTTTTGATTTGCCTAGTACTGTCTGCCCATGATGCGAAAATGATAGCATAATGAAAAGGCCCTGCCCTAGGTTATCTCAATATCTTAGAAGAATATGCCGCTCGAGAAGAACATATAATATAAGAATGCATCGAGCTTTAACTTTCAGTGCGCTACAACAATTTAGTCCTATTGTTGAACATTTCTAAAATGCTAGTCAAGTTTCTAGTTTTCAAAGCAAGTGTTCACTGCACAAGTTCTAGTAAGTTTTTCGTTTTTTGTTCAAATTGAATGCTCCCTCTTGATTGTACTTGAAGATCCGCATCGGTAGTAATAAGTGCGAGAAACACAGAATATCTGGTGGTTGTCATATAGGTTCAGAAATGAACAATTTCAAATTAGTTTTAGAGTTGTTTCAAAATTTCAGAGTATAATTCCATGTCATGTTTTTTAGCTATTAAGAGTTATGGTCTCGTTCAGGGTGAATACAGTACGCCGGGCATAGTCGTGTATATGTTGTTCTTATTTTCATGGCCCTCAAGAAACCATGCTTTATTATTACAGTCAATCTCCACCGCTCTTAGATCCTCATATCGTGGTTGTTCTCATGATTCCAAAGCAAATCATCTTGCTTGAGATGACTGACCGAAACTGAAACTTTTAGGTGATTTTGTGTTAGCGGTTCTGTAAGATACTAGATTAGAGTGGGCACCCTGTTTTTGCTTTCCTTTCATTTTGGTAACTCATTTTTGTACAAGGATCTCTCTACCAACAATCCTAGTTTCTTTTTTCTGTAGTTGAATGTTTTTTCGCAGCTAGTTTCCTAGGTTGCTGAAGAAAGAAGTTAAAATAGTTATTTATAACTTTGGTTGCATTGCTTTTTGAGTGTGAAATGATAACTTCGTGTAGTTGATTATATTCTCCTCAAAACTTCTCCTGCTTTAATGTTGTATGATAATGTTTTAAAGGTAATAATTGTTCTCTTCTGCTGCTTATCGAGTTCTTCAGTATCATACTTGGGACTTCCTCCAGGAGGAAAGTATATGAAAGGAGAGATCTCCCCTTCACCCATCTCATTATGATAACTCTGATGTTTGCTACATCACTCCTTGTCCCGAACTGCAGAGGCTGTCTGACACTTTTATGAAGATGCTCGATGGCCATCGGCCAAAGAATGTGAAGCTATGACAGGCCGGGAGCGGGATTCGTAGGCATTGGGACGTGGAGTTGGTGATCAGGGACGGCCACATGTACATGTGTCATGGCTGGGAGCAGTTCTACTGTGCCTACGACCTGCGGCACTGGTACTTCCTTCTCTTCAGGTACGACGGTGACGCCATGCTCACCGTGAAGGTGTTCAAGACGACTATGTGTTGCATGCGCTACCAGTACAACGATGATGCCAGTATGTTCTGACTCATCTTCCTATACATTTGGCTTTCCCTCACATGGATTGTTAACGGTCATTGTTGCATTTTGTCAGGCAATGGGATCAGTAGCTGCGACTCTGGCTTCAGCTAGAGCAGCGGCCACTCTGACTGCAGCAAAAGCAGCAACGAGAATGATAAGAAATGGAGTGGGGATGAGGAGGTGCAGGCTAACGATGGGCAAGAGATGGCGGTGCCTGACAATGACCAGCGATGGTGGTGGCTGACGAAGGGCTAGAGATGGTGGTGGCTGAGGATCACCTAGTGATGGTGCTACCTGAAGATGGCCTCGCGATGGTGGTGGGCCTGACAATGACCTCGCGATGGTGGTGGCGTCGGCGATCCCATAGCCGAGCAACATGATCATGCCAATTGTGGCAGAAGACTACATCCCATTGCCTCCACCGCCTCGCCGCTCTTGGCACATGAAGATGAGGAAGGAGAAGGAGAAGAAGAAGGAGGAGTGAACTATGTTAGGCATGTCAGATACCCAAAATGATTTATATATACTTATCTTTGTTTCCTATGAAATGACATAAGTAAGCTCTAATATGCTAAGTTATCTCTAATATGCTTAGTTTCCTAGTTTTGCTCAATAATGACATAAACTTGGCTTACTTGTGTAAAAAATGGTATAATTAGTTAAGTTAGCTCCAAAATGACCCATTTAACCTAGGTTAGGTCCAATATGATCCATTTTACCTAGGTTAGCTCCAAAATGACCAAGTTTACCTAGGTTAGCTCCAATATGATCCATTTTAGCTAGGTTAGCTCCCAAATTACTTATGTTAGCACCTATACTTACCTTCTTTTCCTCCAAATTGACATAATAAGCTTAGTTAGCTAAAAAATGACATAATTACCTATGTAAGCTCTAAAATGACACAAGTAAGGAATAAGAAGAAGAAACACAAGAAATAGGAGAAAAAGAAAGAATAAAAGAAGAAAGAGAAGAAAAAGAAATAATAAAAGAAGAAGAATGAGAAGGAAAAGGGTAAAAACCCTTCTTCTTCTTCTTCTTCTTCTTCTTCTTCTTATTCTTTTCCTTTTCTTCTTCTTATCCAAAATGACCTAACTTAACTCTAAGATAGCTCTAATTTGGTTAGTTACCTAGGTTAGCTCAATAAAGACCTATACTTAGCTCCTTCATATCAAATATGTCATAATATTCTTAGTTCACTCAAAGATGGCATAATTAGCTAGGTTAGCTCCATTTTACCTAAGTATGCCTACTTCTTCTTCTAGTCTTCTTCTTCTTCTTCATTTTATTCTTCTTCTTCTAATCTTCTTCTAACTTTCTTGTTTCCCATTTTGCAGATTTCATCTAATTCATGGAAGCTTGCATGGATGGAGTGCTTCTTTTCCCTTTCTGCTTTTTTTGTATCGATGAACTTGCATGGATGGAACTTGCTATATGGATGGATGGATAACGGTGTTGGATGAACAATGTGAAACTTTTGTAATATTTATGGATGTAACTTTGTGTTGGTTATGTATGTATATATGATGATACTTGTGTGTTGGATATGTCTTCTATGAAATATGTGTGTTGAACTTGTGTTTTCAAATTGAATGAATTTAAGGAAAAACAGAGAAAACAGGGGCTATACAGGTTCTTTGCCGTCTGCTGGCTGATGGCAAAGCTCTTTGTCATCTGCCAGCTGACGGCAAAGATGCCACGGGGCAGCTACCTGTGCAACCTGGGGGCTGGCCTATTTGGTTACTTTGTTGTCGGCTGGCTGACGACGAAGGTCTAATGGTCTTTGCCGTTTGCCAGCGAACGACAGAGCGCACCGTTAGGCCCCAAACGGTCGTAAGCTGCCACGTGTGCCATCCAGGACCTTTGCCGTCGGCCTGCTGACAACAAAGGCCATTTCATCTTTGACGTCCACCAACTGACGGCAAAGAAGCCTTCGCCGTAGCCTATTCAGCCGGACCTGTTGCCGTCCGCTGACGGACGGCAAAGGCCTTTGCCGTCAGCCAGGTATGCCTTTGCCTTCCGCCATGGCGGATGGCAAAGTGCCTGATTCCTATAGTGATTGATATTCAAAGAATTCATACTAACAACATTGCAATCATGCTCATCGTTTAAAGATTTTATGCCAAACATTTCATTGAATTCTTATTCTATCAATCGAGCATAGTTTTCCCTTCCATCATTTTCACGAAAGACATTATAAAGATGAATAATATGATGCTACCTCAATTCCATTTTTTGTAGTTTTCTTTTTATAAACCAAACTAGTGATAAAATGAGAAACTAGAAGATTCAATTGCAAGATCTGAAGATATACCTCAATGCACTCACCTCCCCAGCAATGGCACCAGAAAAGAGCTTGATGTCTACTATGCAACTTTATTCTTGTAGACTCGTGTTGGGCCTCCACGCACAAAGTTTTATAGGACAGTAGCAATTTTCCCTCAAGTGGATGGCCTAAGGTTTATTAATACATGGGAGGCGTAGGATGAACATGGTCTCTCTCAAACAACCCTACAACCAAATAACAAAGAGTCTCTTGTGTCCCCAACACACCAAATACAATGGTAAATTGTATAGGTGCACTAGTTTGGTGAAGAGATGGTGATACAAATGTAATATGGATAGTAGATATTGATTTTTGTAATAGTAACAATAAAAATAGCAAGGTAGCAAGTAACAAAATTGAGCACAAACGGTATTGCAATGCTTGAAAATGAGGCCTAGGGTTCATACTTTCGCCAATGCAATCTCTCAATGATGCTAATATAATCAGATCATATAACCATCGCTCCACGTGCAATGAAGAATCAATCCAAAGTTCCTATCTAGTGGAGAACATAAGAAGAAATTGTTTGTAGGGTATGAAACTACCTCAAAGTTATCCTTTCCGATCAATCTATCTCAGAGTTCATACTAAAATAACAACATATGATACACATCAACCAACTCAAATGTCACTTAGATACTCCAATGTCACCACGAGTATCCGTGAGTTGATTATATGATATGCATCAAACAATTCCAGATTCATAATACTCAATCCAACATAAAGAACCTCAAAGAGTGCCCCAAGATTTCAACCAGAGAAACAAGGACGAAAACATGCATCAACCCCTATGCATAGATTACCCCAATGTCATCTCAGGAATCCGTGGGTTGAGTGCCAAGACGTACATCAAGTGCTCTCAAATCCAACAAAGCATTCAATCCGATAAAAGTGACACCTCAAAGGGAAAACTCAATTCATCACAACAATATAGAGAGGGGAAAACACCATATAATCCAACTATATTGACAAAGCTCGCGATACAGAAACATCGTGCCAAATCAAGAACACAAGAGAGAGACAGAGGGAGAGAGATTAAACACATAGCTACTGGTACAAACCCTCAGCCCCAATGGCGGAATACTCCCTCCTCATCATGGTGGCCATCGGGATGATGAAGATGGCCTTCGGTGATGGTTTCCCTCTCCGGTAGGGTGCCGAAACGGGGTCTAGATTGGTTTTTTCGTGGCGACAGAGGCTTGCAACGGTGGAGCTTCTGATCTATGGTTATTTCCGGAGGTTTCTCTATATATAGGGTTTTTCAGCATTAGTTTGACGTGAAGATGGGCCAAAAGGGGCCCACAAGACACCAGGGTGCGCCTGAGGGGGCTGGCGCACCCTGGTGGGTTGTGCCCACCTCATGGCTCTTCTGGCCCTACCACGAAGCTTCTAGTGCCTCTTTTGTTAAAAAAATCATCAAAAAGTTTCGTTGCATTTGGAGAACTTTTATTTCTGCACAAGAAACACCACCACGGTAGTTTTGCTAAAAACAACATCAGTCCGGGATAGTTCCATGCAAATCATACGAAAACCATATAAAATTGTTGAAAACATGACATGAATACTTCATAAATTACAGTTAAGTTGGAGATGTAGCAGTCATCTTCCTTCCCCACCTTATCTGTGGTCTGGGTTCCATACACCCCTTCGTGCATGCGGTAATCTTCTACTAGAGGCTAAATTTTCATCATCTAGCCCTAAATTCTATTCTCCGCATCAGGACGCTCATTACTGTCTGCGAGGCCTTCCTCCGCAATGAGTCGCACTTCGGCTGTGGCTGAAGACGTTTGCTATCAAGCCGAAATATAGCGGCGCTAAACTGGCAGAGTGCAGAGGGGCCATGATCAACAAGGCCTAGAATGTCGACTGGCTCAAGGGAACCTTCATAGTAATGATTAAGGAGTGGGAACGGGATTGGTTCTACATCACCTAACCACTCGCCGGTGGACAGGCCGAAGTCCCAACCTTCTTGGAGGCTCTTCCAAGGAGGCTCGTCTCATGGAAGAGGAAGGTCCTAGATAAGGGCAACCACGAAGATGTGCACGAGTTCCAAAAGAGGATCAAGTCCCTAGCAGACAAGAAGAAGATCAAGCTAGTGGACGTGGTCGATGTCATGCTCCATCACCGCATCCTCCCACTTCAGCTTCGGGTGAACCCTATTAGAGATACGATGGGCAAATTGACATGATGAAGAACGAAAACAAGTAGGATACATGAGATTTTTATGTGGAAAATCCAGCCAACATGATGAGCGGAAAACCACAGGCGCCAGCTAGCCAATCTTCACTATATAGAGGGAGGTTACAAACACCGAGAATTTACAACTGCTCAACATATTCCGTGTGGTGGATTACATGAGGTAGATATAACACAGGTGAATAGGCCAATACTGATCTGTACAGCCACAAGGATTCAACAATCTCATTACTAAGGGTATCAAAACTAGCAAATCTTAATGGGTATGAAATGGTTAAGCAGTGAGGTTGCAACAAGCACTAAGCATTTGCATGTGGCTAACTTACGAGTACAAGAGTAAGAAGAGTAACTACGCATAAATGGGCGCAAATTAATATGATCAAGAAGTGATCCTGAACACAACTTACGAGTCAAACATAACCCCACCGTGTTCTTATCCTGAACTCCCTCGAAAAGAGACGATCACGGTTACACACGCGGTTGGTGCCAGAGATATGCCCTAGAGGCAATCATGTGATGATGATATTTCCCTATGTATTCATGAGTCTTTTGTATTGTCTTGAATATTGTCAATGAAATGTATCAATAAGTATGTGACTTGTTTGTGGAACGATGTATTGTGTGATGATCGTTCTTATGGTCCCTAGTTGATTAGGTTATGTGGACACATATCCTTGACTAGTATATTACTCGGTTGATGACTATTGTCGGTGTACAAAAGTAGGGGCCTTTCTGTACCCCTTTACTTGTGCACGGGCAGCGGTAGCCACACCTGCGGCCATGCTTGGTTGGGCAGAGGAAGAAAAGATACAAGACTGCCAAGGCAGTACTCAAGCCAGAGGTGTGAAGAGCAAAATGACAAGGTAGACTTCCCTCGACAAGGCCCTTGCTGGGGTGGCCTACGTAGCCCCGGCAAGAGCCTTGCCGGGGCGACTTTCCCAATACCAGCAAGACCGCCGCCCTTGAGCCTGAGATTTTTCACACCATCGACAACATCAAGACCAAAGGCTCGGGGGCGCCTGCGTGGTGGCATACAGATCTTTATGAGGACCAAAAGCCTGCAAGCCTAGATGAGAACCAGAAGACGAAGACCCCCGGCAGATCCTTGTCGGGGATGGATGAAGACCCCCAGCCAAATCCTTGTCGAGGACGGCCACTAGGCCCCGGGAAAAGCCTTGTCGGGGGCATTTGTGGGGACACGGCTAGGCCCATGCTGACCAATGTTTCGCTGCCCCACGGCCATGCCGACACAGCAACCAGCCATCCAACTAGGCAAGCGCCTGCGTGGCAGCATGCAGCTTCTAGGCCAACTAGTCGAGCACCTATGTGGTGGCATGCAGATATTCGTGAAGACCCTGTCACCACACCAGCACAGCAGCCAGCCACCCAGCATGGCGCTGCAAGCCTCGTCAACTTGGACGCGCATCAAAGCAAGGCGAGGCAGCGATGGATGGGACGAGCTTCATTGCCGTCCCCGGTAAAGCAAGAGGGCACCTCGACACTGCATTAAATGTGTTAGTCCTACGGTGCCAGGCGATAAACTTGTACAATACTTTCCAACTCATCTGTGCCACTGTGGCGACCCCTTTGACATATAAAAGGAGTCCCGAGGCGTACTGTGGAAGGATTCGGACTTTTTTGGACTAGGCATGCACCGCAGCTAGTTCAAGAACTCAAGACCACCAAATATACACAAAAGCAGGACTAGGGGTTTATGCATCGTTTGCGGCCCGAACATGGGTAAAAATCCCCTCGCCCTGATCTTTTAGACCTACTCTTTGCGCAGCCCTGCGCCCCGTCAACTATAGGATGGGGTTCCCCGGGATCCCATAGGTGTTATTTCGCCCGACATCTTTCGCGCGCCCTCTCACCATGGCGAAGGGAAGGAAGGGATTAGGCTAGAAGGAAACAAATGCAAAAAGACACCGTCCCTCTCCCCTTTTTATAGAGGGGCGAAGCCAGGGGCTCGGCCCCTGTCGTTGTCAAAACCGGCGGATCTCGGGTAGGGGGTCCCGAACTGTGCGTCTAAGGCAGATGGTAACAGGAGGCAGGGGACACGATGTTTTACCCAGGTTCGGGCCCTCTTGATGGAGGTAAAACTCTACGTCTTGCTTGATTATTCTTGATAATATGAGTAGTACAATCAAAACTGGCGGATCTCGGGTAGGGGGTCCCGAACTGTGCGTCTAAGGCAGATGGTAACAGGAGGCAGGGGACACGATGTTTTACCCAGGTTCGGGCCCTCTTGATGGAGGTAAAACTCTACGTCTTGCTTGATTATTCTTGATAATATGAGTAGTATAAGAGTTGATCTACCACGAGATCGGAGAGGCTAAACCCTAGAAGCTAGCCTATGGTATGATTATATGTTGTCCTACGGACTTAAACTCTCCGGTTTATATAGACACCGGAGGGGGCTAGGGTTACACAAGGTTGGTTACAAAGGAGGAGATATACATATCTGTATTGCCTAGCTTACCTTCCACGCCAAGTAGAGTCCCATCCGGACACGGGACAAAGTCTTCAATCTTGTGTCTTCATAGTCCAACAGTCCGGCCAAAGGATATAGTCTAGCTGTCCGGAGACCCCCTAATCCAGGACTCCCTCAATAGCCCCTGAACTAGGCTTCAATGACGATGAGTCCGGTACGCAGTGTTGTCTTCGGCATTGCAAGGCGGGTTCCTCTCCAAATTTCAAATGTTTGTCAAGTAGTGTCTGGTACCATAAATGTTGGGCTTCTTGGCTTCCGCACCCAATAAGGGCTATCTTCCACGCGTTGAATGAATACGAGGAGCCAGGGCATTTTTACATTCACCCCCTAGCCATATAAATAAATTGTCTATTAAAGGGATGGGGATTCTTAGATCCAATCCATACCATCCTCCACCAGCGAGATTTCATCGGAGCGCGCTTCGGAAAGATCCACTCCAGCATGGCCGACCTTCGCAGCTCCTCCTCCCACCCCCGTAGACCTAAGCCCGGCGATTGGGAGAGATGTTCCGTCCCACACAGTCGATTAGTCGAGCTGCAGACCATGGGATTTCTCCCTCCAGCATATATGGTTCCCCTCCGAGCCGGGCTCGCCACCTACAATGGCGGGGAGCAAGAGGAGAGCTTCCCCAGCCCCTCAATGGGGGAGCGGGTACGCCTTGTTCCTTACTTATTAAGGGGACTCGGATTTCCAATTCATCCGTTCCTTCGCGGGCTCCTGGAGTTTTACGGCCTCCAACTGCATAATTTCATCCCTACTTCCATTTTACACATCGCCGGCTATGTTGCCGTTTGCGAGTTATTCCTGGGCTGTGAGACTCATTTCAAGCTGTGGAAAAGGTTATTTTGCCTCGTCCCTCGCACACAGAAGGGGTCACTTTATCAAGTGGGCGGAGCCGAAATATGGCGCATCACCGAAACCAGATACCTGTCTGGTACTCTGAAGAAGACGTCCGAAGACTGGCCTTCGGAATGGTTTTATATGAAGGACGTCCCCCTTCCGGACCCTGTTCGACGGGGTCTTCCTGAGTTTAGCAATGCTCCTCTGAAGAAACACCGAAGTTGGCGCCCACGGAGTCCCCAGGAGGAAGACAACGGAGAAGTCATTTACCTGATGAACCGGATCAAAGCGCTGGCTCAATCAGGATTGACAATAATCGAGGTTATGCCAGTATGCATAATGCAGGGAGTGCAACCACTTCAATATCGAGGGCACCCCCTGTGGTGTTTTAACGGGGAAGATGACGCCACCCATTGCGGGCGTAAGGGTCCGGACAACGCTGCCGCTTTAGCAAAAATTCTTTCCGAATTGTTCAAGGGGGAGGAAGAGGAGTTCATCCGCATCAAGCCACGGGATGGATTCTCCATGTACAACCCTCCAAGCTGGGTGAATTATATCTCCTTACTCCCATTCTTCCCGCATTCTTTGTCGTAGGTACTCACCTTGCCATTTTGCGACAGGAACTGCAAAAGGCCATAAGGGAGGTCAGCAGCCCATCTCCATAACCAGAGGACACTGACCGGACCCTCGGTCCCGGGCTCGAAGAAGATCCGGACATATTCGTGGAGCTGATAGACCGGCAGTTCTATCAATTAAGCTGTGATCATGCCATGGTGGCCATTACGGCCGACTATCCCAGACTGCTTCCTGCGTCGCACATAAGCAAAACCAAAAATCCCAACTCCAAAAACTAAGATCCCCTTTTAGACACTTCACCTACCATATACATATGGTGTTTTTACAGGGAAGGCATTCGGGACGCCATGCCGAACCCGCGGCAACTCGCCAACAAGAGGCACCGAGGCTGGGCAGACCAAAAAGGAAGGCTGTCAGGACGGAGACGCCGGCGTAGAGGTATGACAGAAACCTCGCTCCGTGGTTGTCGTCTTTCTTGAAATGTAATGACGTCCATGTTTCTTTAACAGAAAAAATGCTCGCCGGAATATGTTCGATGAGGCTGCCCATCACGCTTCCACCAGTCGGGCTCCAGGACCGGACATAGAGGCAGAAGCCGACATGGGGCGGACGCCGGATACTCCCCCTACAGAGGATGCGGATAGGCTATCTGCTACAAATTCATAAGTGGAGAGCGCCATGAATCATAGGCGTCGCCGGGCCGTACTGCTCGACGCTTGCTTCTCACCAGAGGCATTTGATGCCTTCAATTCTAGAGAGGCGTACCTCCGTGCGGCTCAAAATGGTCTAGCCAGAGCCACGGACCAGAATGTAAAGGATGTACGGGTAAGCAAATCTGACGATTATATGTATCAGTAGCCCCTGAGACTTGAAACAGTTAGCAGAACTGATTTAAGGACCATCTTATTGTGCAGGTTCTTACAGAGAAGAATAGTCGACTGTCACAGGAGCTGGAGGAATGCAAGACCCAACTTCGGGCCGCTGTTGCCGCATTGAAGGAACCTAAAAAGTCCCCAGCTGGTAACATTTGCTTCAAAGAATGATAGGTACCATATAGCGTGCGGCATGGCTGCAGATATAATAATAGATGTTGCAAATGAATCCGGAGAGAATCCGGAGGAGCAGCACGCCGTACGACAGCTAAAGGATGGCGAACGCGTGCTGACTAAGGTCAGGCGGGAGAAAAACAATCTCCAAGACACCAATACCAAGCTGAGCATGGAACTGAAAGATGTTCGAGCCCAGCTTGCGGACTCCGAGAAGGAGAATAAGCGGCTTCGACGCGGCATATTCAGTAAGTGCTTGAACGAACCCTTAATAAAGGGGACGGCGGAGAAGCTGGCTAACAGAGTTATGTCTGCAGGTATGCTGATGTGTCGTCCCGCGGAGGAGATTCTCGGGACTACGGGTGATCTTCTATCGGAGCTCTCACAACTGCACGAACAAGTTCGCCAGGTGATGCAAGGTATTGCCCAGGCCTTGTGGCCATCCGTCTCCCTACCAGAAGGCGTTGGAGAGCTTGTGGAAAAGCTCAAGGGAGCACGGCGGTGCTTCCGATTATGGAAGATATCTGCATGTTGTCAAGGGGCCAGGGAAGCCTGGGCCATGGTGAAGACGCGGTATACCAAGGCTGACCCAAATCACATGGCCGAGGTCGGACCTGTGGGGCCCGACGGGAAAGAGATCCCCGTTAGCTTAGTCTATGGGCAAGTAGAATTATCCGCAAAGTATTCCCAACAGGATTGTAGGCTAGACCGCCTGTTGGATGGTATAGAAGAGGAATTTAGTCAGTCTACATGACTATGTAATTAAAGTGACATGTATAATGCCTTCTAGCCGTATTGTAGATCATTTGTCATGGCGGACCTTTTCGCTTCAACCTCGGGACCCGATAGTTCGGAGTGTATCTGAATACCTCCTTAGTTATAAAAGAACCGAGGTATGCCTGGAGACCAGGCGTAGGGGTCATTAGTGCTTGAACAGACAAGTGCCCAACTAGTTATGTTATATTACATGGGTAGTAAGAAACATCTTCCAAGGAGAATAGTTCCGTTAAGGGTTCCTTTCCCTGGGTACGCATGACCTAAAGTGCATGTCCGAACTGCGAGAGGAAACGCAGGAAAAAACATCTGGGGGCACATATGGAAAATAAATAAAAATCTTCTTTTGTTCACCGACCGAATATTCTCTTAAGAATGCTAGCTTTCGGCTTCACCCAGTCTAAGGTACACATCCGGCTGACCCGACAGCAACAATTGTAGAGGTGCTCCCCTTATGCCCTAGCCGAATTAACGGGAACGTAGGGCATAAATACAAGAGCCAGGCAACCCAGCTTGGCCAAAACATAAGTCATATCGATGCATATAATGGCGAAGAAAGGTACATGCGGAAGAATAACACATGTGCTGGGCATGAAGCCCAGATAGATAATTAAGCTTCCGTGTAAGAAGCCCCCAGGTATAATGAGCGCGGTTAGCACATCTATAGTGTGCAAGCGAGGCACAAGTTGGCCCTTGAAGGCCTTGAGAAAGAAAAAAAGAAAGAAAGAGAAAAAAGACAAATAATATATATTAAAAAATGGACAGAGGAAGGAGACAAACATAGAGTCCGACGCTAGGCGTAGAATCATCGGAGCCTGGCTGCGTTCCATGGGTTTGGCTCAAGTCGATTATTCGCTGCGTTCCGCAGATGGTACGCTCCACCGGTCAGAACTTGGTCAATGATGAAGGGACCTTCCCATTTGGGCTCGAGCTTGGTCTTTTTCTTCTCCGGCAGGCGTAGAACTAACTAACCAACGTTATAAGTTTTGGCCCGTACTACTCTGCTTTGGTTTCTGCGAGCCTGTTGCTGATAGAACGTGGAACGGGCTTTTGCCACATCGCGCTCCTCCTCCAGGGTGTCCAGACTGTCCTGCCGATTGAGCTCGGCTTCTCTTTCTTCGTACATGCGCACTCGAGGTGAGTCATGAATTATGTCGCAGGGCATAACTGCCTCTGTGCCGTACACCATAAAGAAGGGTGTATATCCGGTACTATGATTTGGTGTGGTCCGCGGCTCCTGGAGTATGGAGTCGAGCTCCTCTACCCAGTGCGTGTTAGACTCCGTTAAGGACCGCACTAATCTGGGTTTAATGCCGCTCATGATAAGACCATTTGCTCGCTCAACTTGGACGTTCGTTTGTGGGTGATAGAAGGAAGCATAATCGAGCTTGATGCCCATGTTGCTGCACTAGAGTTTTACCTTGTCGGTCGTGAAGTTCATGCCGTTGTCAGTGAAGATGCTATGGGGGATGCCATAATGGTGTACAACCTCGGATATGAAGTCTATCACCGGTCCGGATTCGGCTGTTTTAACAGGTTTGGCTTCTATCCATTTGGTGAATTTATCCACCATGACCAGTAAGTATTTTTTCTTATGGGTTCCCCCCTTAAGGGATCCGACCATGTCAAGCCCCCACACCGCGAACGGCCAGGTGATGGGGATTGTTTGGAGGGCGGTGGGTGGCATGTGGCTTTGGTTTGCAAAAAGCTGGCAATCGGCGCAGCGTTGGACCAAGTCCTGTGCGTCTGCCCGAGCCGTTGGCCAATAAAACCCTGTACGGAAGGCCTTACTTACGAGGGCCCGGGCTGCGGCGTGGTGGCCGCCGAGTCCGGCGTGAATTTCTGCCAAAAGCTTCCGCCCTTCCTCTTCAGAGATGCACCTTTGAAGGACTTCGGTAGTGCTTTTTTATACAGCTCTCCCTCGTGGAACCTGTAGGCTTTAGATCACCTCACTATGCAGCGTGCCTCATTTTGGTCCTCGGGGATTTCCTGTCTAGTTAGGTAGGCCAGGAATGGTTCTGTCCATGGGGCAATGATGGCCATTATTACGTGGGCTGAAGGTGTTATTTCGGTGGCGGGGCCTCCGATTATGTCAGAGTGTTCGGTATCGGGCATTTTGGCCGGGTCTGGACTATTGTTACCGGTGTCCCCTTCCCATACTACAGATGGCTTAAACAACCTCTCCAAAAAGATGTTGGGGGTACCGCATCGCGTTTTGCACCGATGCAGGCGAGGATATTTGCCGCCTGATTGTTTTCCCAAGCCACATGGTGAAATTCGAGCCCCTCGAACCGAGCTGACATCTTTAGGACGGCGTTTTGATAGGCCGCCATCTTCGGATCCTTGACATTGAAGTCTCCATTTATTTGGGATATTGCGAGTTTCGAATCCCCACGCACCTCCAGGCGTTGAATGCCCATGGAAACTGCCATCCAAAAACCATGTAACAGGACTTCGTATTCAGCTGTGTTGTTGGAGTCTGTATACAGTATCTGCAGTACGTATTCAACTGTATCTCCGGTTGGGGACGTCAGGACGACGCCAGCTCCCAGACCAGCCAGCATTTTAGAGCCGTCGAAGTGCATGATCCAATTGGAGTATGCGCCGTACTCTTTAGGGAGTTCGGCTTCCGTCCATTCGGTGACAAAGTCGGCCAATACTTGCGATTTAAGGGCTCACCGAGGTTTGTATGTTATGTCGAACAGGAGGAGCTCAATGGCACATTTGGCAATCCGGCCCGTAGCGTCGCGGTTGTTTATAATATCATTAAGTGGCACTTCTGAGGCTACTGTAATCGAACACTCTTGAAAGTAGTGTCGCAGCTTCCGGGATGTCATGAATACCGCGTATGTTATCTTTTGATAATGTGGGTACTGTGATTTGCATGGAGTGAGGACAGTGGATACATAGTATACCGGCTTTTTAGGAGGGAATTTATGTACGTCAGCTTCTCGTTCGACGACGAGCACTGCACTTACAACTTGATGAGTTGCCGCAATGTACAACAGCATTGGTTCGCCGATGTTTGGCGCGACCAGGATTGGGTTGGTTGCCAGTATGGCTTTTATTTATTCCAATCCGGCTGTGGCAGCGTCCGTCCACTCGAAGTGTTTGGTGCGCCGAAGGAGGCGATAAAGGGGTAATGCCTTTTCTCCTAAGCGGGCGATAAAGCATCTTAGAGCCTCCACACATCCAGTTAGTTTCTGGATTTGTTTGAGGTCTGTTGGGATAGCCAACTGTGACAGAGCTCGGATTTTGTCTAGATTAGCTTCAATTCCTCTACTGGAGACAATGAAGCCCAGGAGCTTTCCGGCTGGTACGCCGAAAACGCATTTTTACGGATTGAGCTTGATGTCGTATGTTCGGAGGTTGTCGAATGTGAGCCTCAAGTCTTCTATTAGAGAGTCGACATGTTTGGTTTTAATGACCACATCATCTACGTATGCCTCTACAGTTTTGCCGATCTGTTTCTCCAGACATGTCTGGATCATGCGCTGATATGTTGCGCCGGTGTTGTTGTAGCGCCCCGAGACTGATGTGCCAGGTGTCCTCCAGTTATTCGCTGTTGTTACCTTGTCATTGATTGCGTATCATGCATCTCACATCATGTCATCATGTGCATTGCATTTGCATACGTGTTCGTCTCATGCATCCGAGCATTTTCCCCGTTGTCCGTTTTGCATTCCGGCGCTCCTATGTTCTCCGGTGGTCCTTTCTACCTCTTTTTGTGTGTGGGGGTTAAACGTTTCCGGATTGGACCTATACTTACCATGCGGCCTTGTTTACTACCGGTAGGCCGCCTGTCAAGTTTCGTGCCATTTGGACTTCGTTTGATACTCCAACGGTTAACCGAGGGACCGAAAAGGCCTCGTGTATGTTGCAGCCCAACACCTCTCCAAAGTGTCCCAAAACCCACCTAAACACCCTCCATCATCTCGGTCGTTCGATCACGATCGTGTGGCCAAAAACCGCACCTCATTTGGACTCTCCTAGCTCCCTCTACCTATAAATATGTGGCCTCTCCCAAAATTCGCGGGCGAAACCCTAGAATCCTTCCCCTCGTGCCGCCGGACGCGTCCACGCCGCACCGGACGTGTCCACCGCCGGCCGCCACGTCGCCCGGCCAATGAGAGCGCGCCACGTCAGCTCAACCGCCTCTCCCCTGCAATCCCACCTCACCACGTGGCGCCACCGCGCTCGTCCCCGCCGCCGGCCCGCGAGCCCGCCTCGGGCCCGCGGGGCCGAACTGCCGCCTTGATCCCGATCCGCCTCCCGCTCTGAAGCTCCGCCGCCCACCGGATCTGCGGCGCCGCGCGCCTCCCGCCGCCGCCA
>NC_041386.1:403035984-403038281 GCF_002162155.2 Triticum dicoccoides
GGCGCCTGCCCGATCGCGCCGCCCGATGGGCTCCGCCGGATCCGCCGCCCACCGAGCTCGCCGGCGGCCTCTCCGAGCTCCACCGGCCTCCTCCTCGCCTTCCATCGGTGGAGCAGCGACCTCTCGCCGGGATCCCCGAAATCCGCGCCGGTTGCTACAGTACCCCCCGATCCGATCCAGATCTACAGGAAACCCTAGCGGTTGACTTTCTCCCCCTCTCTCAGATAATTTTTACATAATTTGATGCATCATAACTTCATCATCGTAGCTCCGATTCGCGCGTGTAGCACATCAAAATGTTCGTCTCGACGAGTACATCATTTCACCTAATTGCATCATTTTCATTTGAGCTCATCTTGATGCCCGAAATTCTGTTGGAAGAGGGCTATGTGATGAATTTGTCAGATCTGTTTCAGCAAATGGCCTTTTGTCATTTTTGCCATGATTAATGTGTGCATGATATGATCCTGAGCTCTACATGTGTTTTGATGAATGCTATTCCATCTTTACAGGGGTGTATGCCATGTATTTTTGTGATCTTTGTGGTGAATATCACAAGCATGCAAAGTAGCTTACTCGTTGATGCTGATTTCAGGGACTTAGAATTTCACAAAGTCCTTGTCCTGTTATTGTTTTTATGCCATATGTTCATGTTGTTTCCTAGTGATCCGTGCATCTTTTGGGCATGATCAGTAAGGATGTTTTGTAGATAATGTTGTGCTCTATCCATCCTTGTCCTTTTTTGCATTTATAGAGCATCCTAGATTGAGTCAATCGAGCTTTACTTTTGCTATAAAATGATCCTGGGAGATTGTTGACATGTTTAGCGATTTTGCCGAGGATGTGGCTATTGATTCGTTTATGCTATGTTGTTGTTCTTGCCACGTCTAGCTTCTATGCTATGTCTTCTTGATGGGTGTACACTTATATTGTCATGCCATGCTTTGTAGTGAGTGCATCGAGCTCATAAACATGCCTACTCGTTAACTCTTTTGCATGCGCCGGTTTTTCACTAAGTCTGAATATGTTTGTGTTTTACTATGTTCACATGCTTGCAATTGTATTTTCTGATCCCTTTTGGCTCAAGGTCACTAAGGGACTTTTGTTAAGTGCTTTGAGTAGCTTCATGCCATGCCTTGCTTTGCCATGATATGCTCCTGTAGCATGTAGTTTTCATGCTTTAAAGATTGCTTCTTGATGATAAATTCCAGACTTGTGTTATTTTCACTAAGTCTGAAACCTGTTATCGTTTGCCCTTTTGCCATGCTTGATTGAACCTGCTATTTGGTGAATTAGCCATAGCTCAGTGTTCATCGTTTGTTAAGCTTCATGAGTGGATCCCTGCCCTGTATTTTGTTGCCATGTTTGAGTGTTGTAGCATATTCATCTTGATGCATTTAGTTGGTCACTTGCTGATTATCGCAGACCGGTGCCATATTTGTTTCGCTTTCCATTTCCAAACCATGCATCCATTCCGGTGATCTTTATATCGATTTCAACCGAAATCAACTCCCCTTTCCAGTGGCACTCTTGGATTTCCATGTTTAGGCCAGGTTCAATCATTCCTTTGCAAGTCATGCATATGCACTGCATACCACATACCACATATCATACCATGTTCGTGTGTTGGTTGTTTACTATGTTGTGTGTGCTTCTTTCCGGTGTTGCTTCTTCGGGTTGGTTCCTTTAACATCGCGTTTGTGAGGACCCGTTCGACTATGTCCGTTTGTCTTCTTCATGGACTCATTCTTCTTCCTTGCGGGATTTCAGGCAAGATGACCATACCCTCGAAATCACTTCTATCTTTGCTTGCTAGATGCTCGCTCTTTTGCTATGCCTATGCTATGATACCTACCACTTGCTTATCATGCCTCCCATATTGTTAAGCCAAGCCTCTAACCCACCTTGTCCTAGCAAACCATGGTTTGGCCATGTTACCGCTTTCCTCAGCCCCTCTTATAGCTTTGTTAGTTGCAGGTGAAGATTGGAGCTTGTTCCATGTTTGGAACATGGATATTTTGTTGGGATATCACAATATCTCTTATTTAATTAATGCATATATATACTTGGTAAAGGGTGGAAGGCCCGGCCTTATGCCTGGTGTTTTGTTCCACTCTTGCCGCCCTAATTTCCGTCATAGCAGTGTTATGTTCCCGGATTTTGCGTTCCTTACACGGTTGAGTTATAATGGGAACCCCTTGACAGTTCGCCTTGAATAAAACTCCTCCAGCAATGCCCAACATTGGCTTTAGCATTCGCCACCTAGCCTTTTTCTTTCCCTTGGGTTCTGCAGACTC